>NC_134400.1:131288786-131588786 GCF_050003625.1 Haematobia irritans
AATCGGTTCAGATTTAGATATAGCTCCCATATATATGTTTTTCTTATTTCGACAAAAATGGTAAAAATACCAACATTTTCCTTGTAAAATCGCCACTGCTTAGTCGAAAGGTTGTAAAAATGACTCTAATTTTCTAAACTTCTAATACATATATATCGAGCGATAAATCATAAATAAACTTTTTCGAAGTTTCCTTAAAATTGCTTCAGATTTAAACGTTTCCCATATTTTTTACTAACATTGTGTTCCACCCTAGTGCATTAGCCGACTTAAATTTTGAGTCTATAGATTTTGTAGAAGTCTATCAAATTCTGCCCAGATCGAGTGATATTTAAATGTATGTATTTGGGACAAACCTTTATATATAGCCCCCAAAACACATTTGAGGGATGTGATATGGTATCGAAAATTTAGATCTACAAAGTGGTGCAGGGTATAATATAGTCGGCCCCGCCGACTTTAGACTTTCCTTACTTGTTTTATACTATACACATAAATTTATTTAGGCTTGAATAGTTTTTTACTAGCAGGCTGGTATTAAGTTGGCATTATTGCTCTAAAACGACCCTGTTTTTCCTTTTACTTTTCTTTAATAATTCATTTTAAAGAAAATAAAGTTTTTCATTGTACACCCAAAAAAAGTTTACTTGGATCCAAAGATTTTGACCTTTCCTTAAGGATTTTAGTATTGATTCCGAGTCAGAGATGTGGCTTCTTAAAAAAAAAACAAGTATATACGGCCGTAAGTTCGGCCAGGCCGAAGCTTATGTACCCTCCATCATGGATTGCGTAGAAACTTCTTCTATACACTGCCATCCACAATCGAATTACTTAAGTTGCGGTAACGCTTGCCGATGGCAAGGTATCTTAAAACCTCCTAACACCATCTTCTAAATTGTATGTAAGTCCATACGTGGTATATATTAAATCAAAAAAGATCGATCCAATACGTACATAATTCAGTTTGACAAAGTAGACATAAAATTTTGACAAAATTTTCTACAGAAATAAAATTTTAACAAAATTTTCTATAGAAAATAAAAATTTTGACAAAATTTTCTATGGAAAGAAAATGTTGACAACATTTCTACAGAACTAAAATTTTAACAAAATTTTCTATAGAAATAAACTTTTGACAAAATATTCTATAGAAATAAAATCTTGGTAGATTATTTTTGGCTCGAGTGGCAACCATGATTATGAACCGAATAAAATTTGAACAAAATTTTCTATAGAAATAAATTTTGACAAAATTTTCTATAGAAATAAAATTTTGACAATGATGAAAATTTTATGATGAAGTCGAGTATAAATATACATAAATAATTATACCCTTCACCACTACTGTGGTACAGGGTATAATAAGTTTGTGCATTTGTATGTAACGCCAAGAAGGAGTAAATCATAGACCAACCTTTTAGTATACGGATGATGAACCGAATAAAATGTTAACAAAATTTTCTCTAGAAAATAAATTTTGACAAAATTTTCTATAGAAATAAAATTTTTGACAAAATTTTCTATACAAATAAAATTTTGGTAGATTATTTTTGGCTCTAGTGGCAACCATTTTGGTATGGTTGTTAGCGACCATATACTAACACCACGTTCCTAATTTGAATCGGATCGGATGAATTTTGCTCCTCCAAGAGGCTCCGGAGGTCAAATCTGGAGAACGTTTTATTATGGGGGCTATATATAATTATGGACCGATATGGACCAATTCTGGCACGGTTGTTAAAGATCATATACTAACACCATGTTCCAAATTACAACCGGATTGGATGAATTTGCTTCTCTTGGAGACTTCGCAAGCCAAATCTGGGGATCGGTTTATATGGGGCTATATATAATTATGAACCGATGTGGACCAATTTTTGCATGGTTGTTAGAGACCATATACCAACATCATGTACCAAATTTCAGCCGGATCGGATGAAATTTACCTCCCTTTTAGGCTCCGCAAGCCAAATCTGGAGGTGGGTTTATATGGGGGCTATATATAATTATGGACCGATGTGGACCAATTTTTGCATGATTGTTAGAGACCATATACCGACACCATGTACCAAATTTCAGCCGATCGGATGAAATATGCTTCTCTTAGAGCCTCCACAAGCCAAATCTGGGGATCGGTTTATATGGGGGCTATATATAATTAAGGACCGATATGGACCAATTTTTGCATGGTTGTTAGAGACCATATACCAACATCATGCACCAAATTTCAGCCGGATCGGATGAAATTTTCTTCTCTTTGAGGCTCCGCAAGCCAAATCTGGGGATCGGTTTATATGGGGGCTATATATAATTATGGACCGATGTGGACCAATTTTTGCATGGTTGTTAGAGACCATATACCAACACCATGTACCAAATTTCAGCCGGATCGGATGAAATTTACCTCCCTTTTAGGCTCCGCAAGCCAAATCTGGGGATCGATTTATATGGGGGCTATATATAATTATGGACCGATGTGGACCAATTTTTGCACGATTGTTAGAGACCATATACCAAATTTCAGCCGGATCGGATGAAATATGCTTCTGTTAGAGGCTCCACAAGCCAAATCTGAGGGTCCCTTTATATGGGGGCTATACGTAAAAGTGGACCGATATGTCCCATTTTCAATACCATCCGACCTACATCGATAACAACTACTTGTGCCAAGTTTCAAGTCGATAGCTTGTTTCGTTCCGAAGTTAGCGTGATTTCAACAGACGGACGGACGGACGGACGGACGGACGGACGGACGGACATGCTTAGATCGACTCAGAATTTCACCACGACCCAGAATATATATATACTTTATGGGGTCTTAGAGCAATATTTCGATGTGTTACAAACGGAATGACAAAGTTAATATACCCCCATCCTATGATGGAGGGTATAAAAAGACATTTTTTACGGACCTTGGGTGGTCTTTAAATTTAGGATAAATAGAATTAAAATTGGATACTGATCTCATTCATATATTAATAAAGGTATTTATGTGTTATATTAATAAATAAAGGTATTTATGTACAAACATATTCCAATTTCAAAATTCAAATTATGCCAGGTACTTTAAAGTAAAAACTGTTTCTTAATGCTCAAAAAAAAAAATAAAACTTTAAACCAAAGATGCAA
Source organism: Haematobia irritans (assembly GCF_050003625.1). Lineage (NCBI taxonomy): Eukaryota > Metazoa > Arthropoda > Insecta > Diptera > Muscidae > Haematobia > Haematobia irritans. The sequence continues at coordinate 131,291,916 of NC_134400.1, forward strand.
ATCCTTAAAATAAGTCTTAGCCTATATTTAAAGCGTTTTTATCATAAATTTAAAAATGCAATATGTCAGTTGAGTTAAAGACGATTTCTTTAAATTAAAAATGTTTTTCTTTATTTTAAGGAAAATTTGCCTTACTTCAAAGATCTACAACTTCAGCAGAGAGACGCAAAATTTCAAGATTTGTGTCCTAAATTTAATGAAAAAAATTCTTGAAGCAAGGATTATAAACTTTCTTTTAATTAAAATATCATTGTTTAAAGAATTTTGTCCTTAGCATTGCGTAATTTCGAGTCCTAAAATTTAAGTTGCATAATCTTCCATATTAGGTCAATATTTTTTTCAGTGTAGGAAAAAAATTTTAATTTATTCTTTTTTCAAATTTTTTCTTCATGTGCTATCAACGTCCTTTAAAAAAGTGTCAAAGACAGTATAATGCTATGTTTCAAGTGAAAAACAGCCAATTTGACCTTAGTCAAATGAAATTTTCTTTGATGTTGATATACCCATTTTTTAAATCGAATCACTTAACTATAGAGATAAAACAACTTCATTGAAAAGTTTATCAACTTTTGAACAAGAAAAAAAATTATATTAGAGAAATTCGCATCTGTATTTTAAAGGCATTAAATCTTTTAAAGACATGAAATATGTTTAGTCGTACTTCGATATCTTACAAATGGCATGACTTTGTATACTCCCTTCCGATGATAAGCATACAATACCGAAGAATAGATTTGATAAATTTATTTAAAACAAGTATATACGGCCGTAAGTTCGGCCAGGCCGAAGCTTATGTACCCTCCATCATGGATTGCGTAGAAACTTCTTCTAAACACTGCCATCCACAATCGAATTACTTAAGTTGCGGTAACGCTTGCCGATGGCAAGGTATCTTAAAACCTCCTAACACCTTCTTCTAAATTGTATGTAAGTCCATACGTGGAATATATTAAATCAAAAAAGATCGATCCAATACGTATATAATTCAGTTTGACAAAGTAGACATAAAATTTGACAAAATTTTCTACAGAAATAACATTTTAACAAAATTTTCTATAGAAATAAAATTTTCACAAAATTTTCTATAGAAATAAAAATTTTGACAAAATTTTCTATAGAAAGAAATTTTTGACAAAAATTTCTTCAGAAATAAAATTTTAACAACATTTTCTATAGAAATAAACTTTTGACAAAATTTTCTATAGAAATAAAATCTTGGTAGATTATTGTTGGCTCGAGTGGCAACCATGATTATGAACCGAATAAAATTTGAACAAAATTTCTATAGAAATAAAATTTTGACAAAATTTTCTATAGATATAAAATTTTGACAATGATGAAAATTTTATTATGAACCGAATAAAATTTTTACAAAATTTTCTCTAGAAATAACATTTGACAAAATTTTCTATAGAAATAAAATTTAGACAAAATTTTCTATATAAATAAAATTTTGGTAGATTATTTTTGGCTCTAGTGGCAACCATGATTATGAACCGATATGGACCAATTTTTGTGTGATTGGACCAATTTTGGTATGGTTGTTAGCGACCATATACTAACACCACGTTCCTAATTTGAACCGGATCGGATGAATTTTGCTCCTCCAAGAGGCTCCGGAGGTCCAATCTGGAGAACGTTTTATATGGGGGCTATATATAATTATGAACCGATGTGGACCAATTCTGGCACGGTTGTTAAAGATCATATACTAACACCATGTTCCAAATTACAACCGGATTGGATGAAATTTGATTCTCGTGGAGACTTCGCAAGCCAAATCTGGTCGGTTTATACGGGGGCTATATATAATTATGAACCGATGTGGACCAATTTTTGCATGGTTGTTAGAGACCATATACCAATATCATGTACCAAATTTCAGGCGGATCTGATGAAATTTGCTTCTCTTTGAGGCTCCGCAACCCAAATCTGGGGATCGGTTTATATGGGCGCTATATATAATTATGGACCGATGTGGACCAATTTTTGCACGGTTGTTAGAGACCATATACCAATACCATGTACCAAATTTCAGCCGGATCGGATGCAATTTGCTTCTCTTTGAGGCTTCGCAAGCCAAATCTGGAGATGGGTTTATATGGGGTCTATATATAATTATGGACCGATGTGGACCAATTTTTGCATGATTGTTAGAGACCATATACCAACATCATGTACCAAATTTCAGCCGGATCGGATGAAATTTGCTTCTCTTTGAGGCTCCGCAAGGCAAATCTGGGGATCGGTTTATATGGGGGCTATATATAATTATGGACCGATGTGAACCAATTTTTGCATGATTGTTAGAGACCAGATACCAACATCATGTACCAAATTTCAGCCGGATCGGATGAAATTTTCTTCTCTTTGAGGCTCCGCAATATGGCTATATATAATTATGGACCGATGTGGACCAATTTTTGCATGGTTGTTAGAGACCATATACCAACACCATGTACCAAATTTCAGCCGGATCGGATGAAATATGCTTCTGTTAGAGGCTCCGCAAGCCAAATCTGGAGATGGGTTTATATGGGGTCTATATATAATTATGGACCGATGTGGACCAATTTTTGCATGGTTGTTAGAGACCATATACCAACACCATATACCAAATTTCAGGGATCGGATGAAATATGCTTCTGTTAGAGGCTCCACAAGCCAAATCTGAGGGTCCCTTTATATGGGGGCTATACGTAAAAGTGGACCGATATGGCCCATTTTCAATACCATCCGACCTACATCGATAACAACTACTTGTGCCAAGTTTCAAGTCGTAGCTTGTTTCGTTCGGAAGTTAGCGTAATTTCAACAGACGGACGGACATGCTTAGATCGACTCAGAATTTCACCACGACCCAGAATATATATACTTTATGAGGTCTTAGAGCAATATTTCGATGTGTTACAAACGGAATGACAAAGTTAATATACCCCCATCCTATGATGGAGGGTATAAAAACTCGGTCCAAAAAATACACAAAGCGTGATTAAATTGTTCCATCAAAACACTAAACTACAAATAGCATGAGAATAACGCCTTATGTTTTGTTTTAAATCCTTTCTAAAAAAATTGATGTATTTGTAAACATTTAACCCAAAAATTATGGGATTTGTTTTGAAAACAAACGCCCATTTGTAATGACACACTACTGTTTTCGTGTGTGTTTTTTTTTTTTTTGTTAACCCACATTTATAACGCCCCATTGAATTGCTTTTCAAACGATACCAATGAAATATTACACATCATATTTTTTTAGTTTTTTTTTTTCAATTCCTAACCAACAATGTGGGCCAATTAATAACATCCAAATACCAAAACTAATAACAATGCTAAGCATAGAGCACACACACAAAGAAACATAGTCTTTTTCTGAAGTAGAAGAGATGCTGAGAGAGAAATAAACCGTACCTCACATATCAAGGCTACGTTGATGAGAATGAGGCGATGGGTTAAACTCTGTTAACGTATATTTAACAGTTAAAGTCATTGAAATTAATTTGTCTTTGTATTTGATCGTGAATGGGATGTGAGTATTTGTTACGCTTTCATAAACTCATTTTAATCATAGTTGGGGATGCACAGTGGTGTAATGCAGTGCTGCCATTTATTTTTGGGGAAACATCGTAAGTGATAAGAAGTTATTTTTTTGTTTTTTTTTTTTGAGGGTGTAGTCATAACTCGAACGTACTTAATGAAAAGTTTGTAAATATACCGATGCCAGGGGTAAATGCTGATTTCTATAGTCCGTGAACTTTAACTTCCACCTCAAGCTTATTGTTCCGAGTATACTTAAATATATTTCTGATATTATAAATACTATTATAACAACTAGTCCATTTCCAACACTGTGGAAACTGGCCAAAGGGTGCCATTGAATTCCGCCCTATTGCGATTTTACCATTTCTCTCGAAAGTGTTTGAAAGACTTGTTAATCTACAAATTCTCCAATACATAACTGAACATAAGATGTTAACAAGTTATGATTGCAGAATCCATACGTAATAATCTTGACAAAAATGAAGTCTCTATTTTGGTACTGCTAGATCATTCGAAAGCTTTTGACACTGTCCATTATCCGACTTTGTACTATAAACTCACACACTTGTTTTCTTTCACTGAACCCACTGTACGATTAAAGTCTAGCTACTTGGAAGACAGAAAACAACTAACTGTTTCTGGTAACAATGCATCGTCACTTATGACAACAAAAAGGGTTGTTCCTCAGGGATCCATACTTGGACCTTTGCCATGTACAATGTACTCAAATGATTTACCTACACTGTTAGAAAAATATGTTTTTCATATGTTCCGATATAAACCAAATGTGTTTCGGGCACAATTTTAAAACACAATATATTTAAGTGCAAACATGTAATGTTCCTAAACTAACACTAAATGTTTGAGACATCTATGTTAATATGTTAGAATATATTATGTTTGGGGCATGAATGTTTCATAAAAATCATATGTGTGAATGCAAACTTATATATATTTACAAATTTCGACTAAACATACATATGTTGTGATATTTTATTCAAAGCGACAGAGAGAGTATAAAGAAAGAAATAGAGATGGAAACCGGGAGGGTTGACGAAAGATATCAACATAACACAGCGTGAGAATCGAATTTCTGTGAAACCGCTTGTATGTTGTTTCGTAAACTTGTTTTATGATAAGGCCAAAAATTTGATATGCTTAAGACTAAATATTATTTAATTTGAATAAAGAGAATAGACATTCGGAACCAAGAGAATAGACATTTGAAAAACAAACAGCTTATGTTATCGCCTTGAGCGCAGCATTTTATGTATGTGTGGACATGTGTTTTGTTTATCATTTTGGCATTATGGACACAATTTTTCTTGGTTCGTTAAAAGAAATCAGTGGTCTTCATAAAAATAACGAAAGGGCACTATACTCTTTTTAGAGTTCGGACAGTAAAATGATTAATAACCCACATTTCGAAGTTTCATTATAAAAATTTAATATAGTATAAATATAAATGTGTAAATTAAAAAAAAAAGTGTTCGGTCGGAGCAGGGATTGAACCCACGACCCTTTGCATGCAAGGCAGACATGCTAGCCACTGCTCCACGTGGCAAACAAATGTATGTTTCTGTTAAATAATGTTATGTTTGCATGGGCTCGTGGGCGCTGCAAACTATGCTATATAAATGTAACTTATAACGATAATTATCTACTGGTGACTATAACAGCTACGTAGTCCAGTGGATAGTGTGTTGGCTTACAAACTGTATGGTCCTCGGTTCGATTCTCCGTGCAGGCAAGGTAAAATTTAAAAAAATTATAAAAGTGAATAATTTCTTCAACATTATTTGTATTACAGAAAAAGGTGCCAAGAACTAAAATATTTCGTGGAATTGAAAATTACGAATATGTTGGGCAATGAGCACAGTCGTCTTTGGGAAAAATTCTTCCAAGCATATAATATTTTTGGACTCAATAAAACAAACATATTAATGTTTCGGCAGTATCCAATAATACATGTGCTTCCTGCAAAATATGTTTGGAACATATGTTAAAGAAGCAATTTTTTTTGAGAGTATCAGTGCTTGATAAAGGGTGATACGGTCAAAATTTGGTCAAGGGAAAACGCGTGTAAATCGGTGAAATCGTTTATTTAAAAAATCAATTTAAATTTCTTTTTCAAGTTCAATTAGTATAAAATTCAGGAAAAATATTCAGTTAGGCTTTCGCTTTTCCAAATCCGAATTGCCGGGCCTCACGCTTAACACCTGCCATCAGATTTTGTACAGCCACCTTGTCCACCTTCTTCGCCGCAGAAAGCCAGTTTGCCTTGAACTGCTGCTCGTCCTTAGCAGTTTTTTTTGGTCTTCTTTAGGTTCCGCTTCACAATAGCCCAGTATTTCTCAATTGGGCGGAGCTCTGGCGTGTTGGGAGGGTTCTTGTCCTTGGGAACCACCGGCACGTTGTTGGCGGCGTACCACTTCATGGCCTTTTTACCGTAATGGCACAATGCCAAATCCACCAAAACAGTACGGAACAACCGTGTTTCTTCAGGAAAGGCAGCAGACGTTTATTCAAACACTCTTTCACGTAAATTTCTTGGCTGACAGTCCCGGAAGCTATGAAACTGCTGCTTTTCAAGCCACAGTTACAGATGGCTTGCCAAACCAGATATTTCTTTGCGAACTTTGATAGTTTTATGTGCTTGAAAATATCTGCTACCTTTCCCCTTCATTTTGCCGTATAAAACTCCTGTCCCGGAAGCTGCTCGTAGTCGGCTTTGACGTAGGTTTCGTCGTCCATTACCACGCAGTCAAACTTCGTCAGCATCGTCGTGTACAGCCTCCGGGATCGCGCTTTGGCCGTCGTATTTTGTTTATCATCGCGATTTGGAGTCACTACCTTCTTGTAAGTCGATAGTCCGGCTCGTTTTTTGGCTCGATGCACGGTTGTAGACGATACACCCAGCTTATTTGCGGCATCTCGGTGAGAGAGGTTAGGGCTTCGCTTGAAACTACCGGCAAATCTCTTTGTCGTCTCAGCGGCTTCCGGTTTTCGATTTCCCCCCGATCCAGACTTCCTGGCTGTCGACAAACGTTCCCCAAACACTTTAATTACATTTGTAACGGTTGATTTGGCAACTTTTAACGATTTTGCCAGCTTTGCGTGCGAGTAGCTCGGATTTTCGCGATGCGCGAGCAAAATTTTGATACGCTGCTCTTCTTGCTTGAACGGCATTTTGACAACTGAAGAGTGAATTCCAAAATCAAAATAGGAGCAACATTCTACACACACACCTTCAAATGAGGGGTGTTCAGGTATTTTAAATGCAAAATTGAAAGAAATAGTCAAGTTTATATTGACCAATTTTGACCGCATCACCCTTTAGGAAAATGTTAACTAATATATGGAATGCATTCTACCTTTACCTAGAATCACCTCCTGAATCGATCTAGTGCTTGGTGTCCGTCCGTCTGTCCATGTATTTGTTGTTCACAGGATTCCAGTCGCAATTACTAACCGATTTTGATGAAATTTGGGACAGGGAGTTTTTTGGGCACAAGGACGAACGCTATTGAATTTGGAAGAAACTGGATCAAATTTAGATATATATGTATCGCCCGGTTTCGACAAATGGGGTTACGTTGCGTTTTTTTTGCAAACGGATCGTCACCAAATTTGGCAAAAAAATAATCTTTTTCATCGCTCTTCAAGTCTGCAAAATTTCATCCAAATCGGTTCTGATTTAGATATAGCTCTCATATATATGTATCGCCCGATTTTCCCAAATGTGACCACAAAACCCTTATTTATCAACCGATCTTACTCAAGGTTGGCTAAATATAATCTTCTTCTATAGCACTAACTATATGTGCCAAAAATCATCGAAATCGGTTCAGATGTAGCTATAGCTCCCATATATATATACCGCTCGATTTTTCTAAATTTGGCCATAAAACTCTTATTTATCAACCGATCTTACTCAAAGTTGACCAAATGTAATTTGTTATAGCACTAACTGTATGTGCAAAATTTAATCGAAATCGGTTCAGATTGAGATATAGCTCCCATATATATGTATAGCCCGATTTTCCCATCTTACTCAAAGTTGGCTAGATCCAGTTCTCTATAGTACTAACGGTATGTGCAAAATTTCATCGAAATCGGATCAGATGTATGTATAGCTCCCATATATGTATCGCCCGATTTTAAAAAATTTGCCCCTAATAACCTTATGTTTGACCATAGAGGCCTCATTTCTTAACTCAAATTTTGCACAAGGTAACTTTTTGTGGTATTTATCAAACCCGAAAAATATTATGCAAATTGGTTCAGATTTACATATTGCTTCCATATATATGCATGTTACTCAAATTTTGATGTACTAGCTGTTCGTATTTAGTAATCGGACTAATATTGCCCGATTTTTACAAATTTGGATTTATTACCCACAACTAATTGACCGATTTTCTCTTTTTATACCCTTCACCACTACTGTGGTACAGGGTATAATAAGTTTGTGCATTTGTATGTAACGCCAAGAAATAGTGGTCATAGACCCATCTTTTAGTATACCGATCGTCTTAGAATTAAATTCTGAGTCGATTTAGCGATGTCCGTCTGTCTGTCTGTCCGTCCGTCTGTCTGTATATGTAATTTTGTGCACAAAGTACAGCTCGCAATTTAAGTCCGATCGTCCTCAAATTTGGCATAGGGTCGTTTTGGGACAGAGACAATCGCTATTGGTTTTGGAAAAAATCGGTTCAGATTTAGATATAGCTGCCATATATATTTATCCCCAATGTGGTCATAGTTAGCGTGTTTATCAACCGATTTTCTTGAAATACCGTACATCCAAATATTTTATGAATCTCGAAAGTCTTGCAAAATATCAGCCAAATCGGTTCATATTTAGATATAGCTCCCATATATATCTTCCGTCCGATTTAGACTCATATGACCACAGAGGCCAAAGTTTAATACCGATCTTCGTGAAATTTTGCACAGAGGGTAGAATTGACATTCTACCAATGCTTGGTAAATTTGATTGAAATCGGTTCAAATTTAGATATAGCTCCCATATATATCTTTCGTCCGATTTGAACTTATATATCCACAAAAGCCAGAGTTTTGTCGTGATTTGCTTCAAATTTTGCACAAGGGGTATAATAGTATCGTTAAGTGTGTCAAATTTTGTTAAAATCGGTTCAGATTTAGATATAGCTTCCTATATATATCTTTCGTCCGATTTGGACTTATATGACCTCAAAATCCAGAGTTTTGCCCTGACTGGCTTCAAATTTTGCACAAGGATTACGTTTAATAGTATCGTTAAGCGTGTCAAATTTTGTTTAAAATCGGTTCAGATTTAGATATAGCTCACATATATATCTTTCGCCCGAGTTGGACTTATATGGTCTCAAAAGCCAGAGTTTTGCCCTGACTTACTTCAAAATTTGCACAAGCGGTACTTTTAATGATACTATTGTATGTGCCAAATATGGTCAAAATCGGTTCAGATTTAGATATAGCTCCCATATATTTTTCGTCCGATTTGAACTTATATGGCCTCAAAATCCAGGGTTTTGCCGTGATTTGCTTCAAATTTCGTACAAGGAGTGCGTTTAGTAGTATCGGTAATTGTGCCAAATTTGGTTGAAATCGGTTCAGATTTAGATATGGCTCCCATATATATTCTTCCGTCGTATTTGCACTCATATGACCAGGGGGGCCAAAGTTATACTCCCATTGACGTGAAATTTCGCATAGATAGCAGGATTATTATTCTAACTATTATTATTCTATGTTATTCTAACTATGTCAAATTTAGTCAAAATCGGTTCAGATTATATATAGCTCCCATATATACGTACACCAGAGTTGGTGAAATATGGTAGACTGTTACACATTTTAGACACATTTTCAATGGAAGTTTCCTCCAATTGGATAGCCGATTTAAATTTTAATTCTAACGATTTTGTAGAAGTAAAAAAATTGTCTCCTTTATATAGCTTTCCAGCAAATGTGAAGTATAGGGGTGAAGGGAGCCACCGTGGTGCAATGGTTAGCATGCCCGCCTTGCATACACTAGGTCGTGGGTTCGATTCCTGCTACGACCGAACACCAAAAAGTTTTTCAGCGGTGGATTATCCCACCTCAGTAATGCTGGTGACATTTCTGATGGTTTCAAAGCTTCTCTAAGTGGTTTCACTGGAATGTGGAACGCCGTTCGGACTCGGCTATAAAAAGTAGGTCCCTTGTCATTGAGCTTAACATGGAATCGGGCAGCACTCAGTGATAAGAGAGAAGTTCACCACTGTGGTATCACAATGGACTGAATAGTCTAAGTGAGCCTGATACATCGGGCTGCCACATAACCTAACCTAACCTAACCTAACCTAAGGGTATAATATAGTCGGCCCCGCCCGACTTTAGACTTTACTTACTTGTTATACCCTCCACCATAGGATGGGGGTATATTAACTTTGTCATTCCGTTTGTAACGCATCGAAATATTGCTCTAAGACCCCATAAAGTATATATATTCTGGGTCGTAGTGAAATTCTGAGTCGATCTGAGCATGTCCGTCCGTCTGTTGAAATCACGCTAACTTCCGAACGAAACAAGCTATCGACTTGAAACTTGGCATAAGTAGTTGTTATTGATGTAGGTCGGTTGGTATTGTAAATGGGCCATATCGGTCCACTTTTACGTACAGCCCCCATATAAACGGACCCCCAAAATTGGCTTGCGATTGCTCTAAGAGAAGCAAATGTCATCCGATCCGGCTGAAATTCGGTACATGGTGTTAGTATATGGTCTCGAACAACCATGCAAAAATTGGTCCATATCGGTCCACTTTTTCGTATAGCCCCCATATAAACGGACCCCCAAATTTGGCTTGCGATCGCTCTAAGAGAAGCAAATTTCATCCGATCCGGCTGAAATTTGGTACATGGTGTTAGTATATGGTCTCTAACAACCATGCAAAAATTGGTCCAATTTCATCCGATCCGGCTGAAATTTGGTACATGGTGTTAGTATATGGTCTCTAACAACCATGCAAAAATTAGCCCACATCGGTCCATAATTATATATAGCCCCCATATAAACCGATCCCCCGATTTGGGTTGTGGAGCCTCTAAGAGAAGCAAATTTCATCCGATTCTGCTGAAATTTGGTACATGGTATTGGTATATGTTCTCTAATGACCATGCAAAAATTGGTCCACATCGGTCGATAATTATATATAGCCCCCATATAAACCGATCCGATTGGTCCATATCGGTTCATATTCATGGTTGCCACTCGAGCCAAAAATAATCTACCAAAATTTTAGTTTTATGGAAAACATTGTCAAAATGTTATTTCTATAGAAAATTTGTCAAAATTTTATTTCTATAGAAAATTTTGTCAAAATTTTATTTCTATAGAAAATTTTGTCAAAATTTTATTTCTATAGAAATTTTTTTTCCAAATTTTACTTCTATAAAAAATGTTGTCAAAATTTTATTTCTATAGAAACTTTAAACTTAATTATATACGTATTTAATCGACCTTTTTTAGTTTAATATATACTACGTATGGACTACCTTGTAATTTAGAAGACGGTGTTAGGAAGTTTTAAGATACCTTGCCATCGACAAGTGTTACCGCAACCCAAGTAATTCGATTGTGGATGACAGTCTTCAGTAGAAGTTTCTACGCAATCCATGGTGGAGGGTACATAAGCTTCGGCCTGGCCAAACTTACGGCCGTATATACTTGTTTTAATAATGGACTCAATATTAGTGGCGTACTAACTCTTTAGGTGCAAAATAAACTATAGCTCCTATAAACTCCCATAAACATGTACCGCGCCCCCCTCCCCCCCTTTATGTTCTTAAATATGGAAGTCTCCAAAACCTATATCAATGATACCCCAAAACCTATACCAATGATACCCCACAAATGCTTAAGTTTACTAATTCAGAAGGGGTGGTTTAGGGTATGATATAGTCGGCCCCGCCCGACTTTCTACTTTACTCACTTGGTTTAATAATGAAATAAATATTAGTGGCACACTAACTCTATAGATTGTGATAAAACTCCCATAACCATTTACATTAATGTTCTTAAATATGGAAAAGCGGTCTATGTCCCAAACTTATACCATTGATACCCCACAAGCAATGTTTACTAATTCAGTAGGGGTAGTTTAGGGTATGCTATAGTCGGCCCCGTCAGACTTTCTACTTTACTCACTTGTGATTATAAATACAATCTCCCTCGCATGGCTGTCATGACGGACTTTATCTGAAGACTGTAGATGCAATATGGCATTAAATGCACATGTAGCTGTTAGTAGCTTTAAGTGAATAACATTATATTTCAAAATCACTGTGCATTACTAGATACAAAACTTACAAGAGACCTTGGTAAAGGATTTCTCGAACACATGTTGAGTCACTCACAAATTCATTTCAAGGGACGAGTAATAATTTCATACAAACAAATTCCTGAACATGTGTATATCTTTGTGGGCATGTGAAAATGTCTTCTCTAGTCTAAGCATTTGATTTTATATTTGGCTTGAGAGTAAGAGTAAGAGAGAGAGTGTATGTGTATGTGGCCACACGTGTATGGATGTTGGTAAGGTATTTCCTTATTAAACGAGGAAATGATTAATGAAAATTGATGCGTTCCATACGTTTGAGGCGATGGATTAGCAGCAGTGGCACAAACGAAAACATTTCACAGCTTAGGCCTTACCACTAATAGGAGGAGGAGGTGTTTCAATAGATGTCAGCAAAACATGGTCTGTCTATTCATTTTACTTTGGTTCTTCTGGGGTGTCTATAGATAATGGTTGTGTGTGTGTTTTTTTTTTTTTTTGACATGCCAGCATACAGGTAGATTGGGAATAAAACGGAATGATTATAGATCTACAGGTATTTGTGTTCACATCCGAAGCATGTACACGTATGAGCCACAAGTATTATTGAATACCTGGCAGAGTGATTGATTCTCAAACATTTGTTAATTTGGATGATTTGTATGTTTTCATTGTTGTTCATCCCATCCATTCATCCATTCGTCGACCTAACCGTCCTCTATCATTGTAGGTTACAAGGGATTGGATGTGCGTGCGTTGGAATATTTTTTTCGTTTTCTTTGTGGGAAGGCCAGGGGATGGTCATATTGTTTGTTAACACCATTTGTGTTTGGGAATTAATTAAGGCACTATTTACTATTTATAATTTTCGACACGAAATCGGTCGATCTAATTGCAATCACACATTATTGTCGATAAATTGGATGAAATCTCTTGTGATGTGAATCAATTGTGGCTAATTGAACTTTGTCTAGTTTCATATTTTTATAAACTCCATCCATCATATGAGCAGGGAAGGGGGGCGAGGGAAGGTTTTTAACCAATTTTGTATTTTCGTTTTATAACGCATGGAAATAAAGACAAGCGACAAGGGACGCACATTTACACAATTTGTGTCCTAAATTTAATGAAAAAAATTTTTGAAGTAAAAACTTTTGAAGAATAACAAGTATATATGGCCGTAAGTTCGGCCAGGCCGAATCTTATGTACCCTCCACCATGGATTGCGTAGAAACTTCTACGAATGGCTGTCATCCACAATCGAATTACTTGGGTTGTGGTATCTTAAATCGTTTCCTAATTTGTGAATTAGTCCATACGTATACATATTAGACAAAAAAGGTATGTGTAGGTAAGTCTACAAATAATTACGAATCGATATGGACTTTTGCATGGTACGTAGAGAGCCAGAATTGAAATATGGGGGTCGCTTATATGGGGGCTATATACAATTATGAACTTAATATGGACCAATTTTTGTGTGATTGGGGATCGATTTATGTGAGGGCTACATATATCACTATATACCGATATGGACCTTGTTAGGCATGGTTGCTAACGGCCATATACTAGCATAATGTACCAAATTTCAACTGACTCGGATGAAATTTGCTCCTCCAAGAGGCTCCAAAACAAAATCTCGGAATCGGTTTATATAGGGGCTATATATGATTATGAACTGATATGGACCACTTTTGGCATGCTTGTTAAATATCATATACTACCACCACGTACCAAATTTCAACCAGATCGGATGAATTTTGCTTCTCCAAAAGGCACCGGAGGTCAAATCTGGGGATCGGTTTATATGGGTGCTATATATAATTATGGACTGATATGAACCAATTTCTGCATGGTTGTTGGATACCATATACTAACATGACGCACCAAATTTAAACCGAATCGGATGCTCTTCCAAGGGGCTCCGGAGGTCAAATCTGGGGATCGGTTTATATGGGGGCTATATATAATTATGGACCGATTTCGACCAATTTTTGCATGGGCGTTTAAGGCCATATATTAACACCACGTACCAAATATCAACTGAATCAGATGAATTTTGGTCTTCCAAGAGGCTCCGGAGGTCAAATCTGGTGATCGGTTTATATGGGGGCTATATATAATTATGCACCGATGTGGACCAATTTTTGCATGATATTAGAGACCATATACTAACACCATGTATCAAATTTCAGCCAGATCGGGTGAAATTTGCTTCTCTTAGAGGCTCCGCAAGCCAAATCGGGGGATCGGTTTATATGGGGGCTATATATAATTATTTGCCGATATGGACCACTTTTTGCATAGTTGTTAGAGACCATATACTAACACCATGTACCAAATTTCAGCCGGATCGGATGAAATTTTCTTCTCTTAGAGGCTCCGCAAGCCAAATCGGAGGATCGGTTTATATGGGGGCTATATATAATTATTTGCCGATATGGACCACTTTTTGCATAGTTGTTAGAGACCATATACTAACACAATGTACCAAATTTCAGCCGGATCGGATGAAATTTTCTTCTCTTAGAGGCTCCGAAAGCCAAATTTGGGGATCGGTTTATACGGGCGCTACACCGAAAGAATTCTCTTCGTTAATTTTACGAAGAATTCTTCATTAACTATTCTTCCTGAATTCTTCATTAAAATAACGAAATTTTCATTCATTTTCGTAAATTTTACGAAGAACATTTTACGAATATACGAAACTTCTACGAAACATTCTACATAAACTTTTCTTCGTAAAAAGTTCGTACTTTTAACGAAACTTTCTTCACTTTTCATGAATTTTGTGAAGAAGTTTTTACGAAAATTTTACGAAACATTCTGCGTTAAAATTTCTTCATAAAAAGTACGAAACATATTCTTTGAAATAACGAAGAAGTTTCATTGAAGTTGTAAAATTTCCGTTCGCGGCATTAAATTGTCTTTTATAATGTGCTTGAGTGCATTCCTTTATTCTATTTTTTTATGCAAGTCTATGCTACTTCTCATTTGGGTGATAGCGCGCTATGAATAAAAGTGAAGCAATAAAACTAAAAATTATTCAAAAACTTAAGATGTAAAGTAGTGATGTCATTTTTCACACTTGCAACTACAACCAAATGCACTTTCGACTATAAATTTTTTTCTAAAAGTTCGAACATTTTTCAGAAAAAAGTACGAAAGTTTTTCATAAAAAGTACGAACATTTTTCATAAAAACTACGTAAATTTTTTATAAAAAGTACGAAACATTTTCATAAAAAGAACGAAATTGTTTCATAAAAAGTACGAAGATTTTTCATAAAAAATACGAAGATTCTTCATAAAAAGTACGAATTGTTTTCTTACAAACTACGAAAATTTTGGAAGAACTTTTCTTCGTAAAAAGTACGAAATATTTCGTACTTTTAATGAAAAGTTTCTTTGGTTGTAAAACAATGACAAATTTCGTACTTTTAACGAAAATTTTCGTTCTTTTTACGAAGAAAATTCTTTCGGTGTATATATAATTATGGACCGTTGTGGACCAATTTTGCATGGTTGTTAGAGACCATATACTTACACCATGTACCAAATTTCAGCCGAATCGCATGAAATTTGCTTCTCTTAGAGGCTCCGCAAGCCAAATCTGGGGGTCCGTTTATATGGGGGCTATAGGTAAAAGTGGACCGATATGGCCCATTTGCAATACCATCTGACCTACACCAATAACAACTACTTGTCCCAAGTTTCAAGTCGATAGCTTGTTTCGTTCGGAAGTTGGCGTGATTTCAACAGACGGACGGACGGACATGCTCCGATCGACTCAGAATTTCACCACGAACCAGAATATATATACTTTATGGGGTCTTAGAGCAATATTTCGATGTCTTACAAACGGAATGACAAAGTTAATATACCCCCATCCCATGGTGGAGGGTATAAAAATGCCATTATTTTAAAGAAATTTGTCCTTAATATTTTGTAAATTTCGCATACTAAAATTTTGGTTGCATTTGGTTTAATATCACGCAAATAGTTTTTTTAGTCCATCTTGAACTTCATATGATACTAAAGACATGCTTGCAATTTTTAACTCCAATTTCCTGCAAACTACAAAAATTTCTGTAACAAGTGAAAAATTAATTATGTCTAGTAAATTTTCTCGAATTTATTGAAAAATATTTACTTATTTGTGTTATATCGCCGTAATGTCAACGTTTGTAATACTGTTTAGTTAAATTTTTCTTAAACTAATCTAAATTGTCTAATATTAAACAACAATTTTCTTCGCGGTGGGTTGGTTCACTGTAATTTCAGTGCGTATATTGATTTTTTAAAATCTCGATAATCCCCGAATGAAAGAACGATATCCGCTTAAAATTATATACACAGACTTCGTTTTGAAGAAACTGCACAGAAAAAAATTGAAATAATATGAAAGATTATGCAACATAAACTTTTAACCCTTTCATTACTGATGTCCACTTAGAAGGACATTCGATAAAGACACCAAATTATATTTTCCCACTTAGTTTCGATTTATTTCTCGATGTTATTTTAAAGTAGAGGCTTTCAGCTAAATAAGCTATATATATTGTCCATATTGGTGAGGTCTAAAATACATTTTTATAAACTTCTTTAACAATAAACGAAAAATACGAAAATTTGAGAAAATTTTTGTACTATATGATTCTAGTAAATGGACATTTATGCAAAAACTATAGCTGATATTTTTACGGGTTCTTTTTTGTATTTTTTCTCACAATATGAAAGATATTATAGGCCAAAAAGCGCTTATTTCCGCAAGGCCATTTGGTCACAATTCAAGAATCAAGTTTTCAGAACAAGCTCATATAGCTCTTGAAGTAATTGAGGTAGGTTTTCGAAATGACAATTTTTGTTCTACATGCTCTTAGTACAAGTAAAAAAAGAAGAAAAATAAAAGTTTTTATCATTAGGTTTATTTCGGTAGTGAAAGGGTTAATTACACACCATGCGTTAATCCGTGCGTTGATGGAAGGGCGGCAGTCTTTTCGAGCTGTTGATTTCAAAGAGAAATGCCAACTCTTCAATCATCGGACGCACGGTATGTAATTCAACCTTAAATGTTAGGTCGCGTAATTAACATTACATCCCAGCAAAAAAAGTTGCGAACAAGTTCATTTTAGATCAGGAAGAGATGCAAAATTGGGGCAGAAGCGATGAGTTTAACATGGCCTTGTCATAGGACGGATATCCACTATTTCCACAACTGTTGCACTGAATTTGCATTACTTCTTAAGGTCTAATCCGAATTCAGTGTTTTGGATTTGAATTAAAAAATTTGATAATATTTTGCCAAATAAATTATTTTTATATTTTCATGATTACACCCTGCGCCACACTGGGGAACAGGGTATTATAAGTTAGTGCATATGTTTGCAACACCAAGAAGGAGATGAGATAGACACATGGTGTCTTTGGCAAAAATGCTCAGGGTGGGCTCCTTAGTCGATATAGCCATGTCCGTCTGTCCGTGAACACATTTTTGTAATCAAAGTCTAAGTCTAATCAAAGTCGCAGTTTTAGTCCAATCGACTTCAAATTTGGCACAAGTGTGTGTTTTGGCTCAGAATAGAACCCTATTTTGGAAGAAATCGGTTCAGATTTAGATATAGCTCCCATATATATGTTTTCTTGATTTCGACAAAAATGGTCAAAATACCAACATCGCCACTGCTTAGTCGAAAAGTTGTAAAAATGACTCTAATTTTCCTAAACTTCTAATACATATATATCGAGCGATAAATCATAAATAAACTTTTTCGAAGTTTCCTTAAAATTGCTTCAGATTTAAATGTTTCCCATATTTTTTTACTAACATTGTGTTCTACCCTAGTGCATTAGCCTTAAATTTTGAGTCTATAGATTTTGTAGAAGTCTATCAAATTCTGTCCAGATCGAGTGATATTTAAATGTATGTATTTTGGACAAACCTTTATATATAGCCCCCAACACATTTGACGGATGTGATATGGTATCGAAAAGTTAGATTTACAAAGTGGTGCAGGGTATAATATAGTCGGCCCCGCCCGACTTTAGACTTTCTTACTTGTTTTTTTTTTTATTGTAAAAACTCAAACAAAAGAAGAACGTGAAGTCAAGTATAAACATACATAAATAATTTTATAATATACACATAAATTTATTTAGGCGTGAACAGTTTTTTACTAGCATTTAACACCATTTTAAATGCATTTAAAACTTTTTGTGTTTTTTGTACCTAATTTCATATTTACCTTTAAGGGCGGTATTAAGTTGGCATTATCGCTCTAAAATGGCCCTGTTTTGCCTTTTACGTTTCTTTAACAATTCGTTTTAAAGAAAATAAACTTTTTCAATTTTTTTAGCTGCAAAACTCGAACTTAATGCCCGCTTTTATATTTGAAGGTGTCCGTCAACTCCTCTTGGACTACTTATTAACAGAGTTGCCCTGTCACAAACTGTGACTTTTGCGACGGTATAATACGTATGTCGCAAAAGTCGTAAACCTACTGTAGAAAACCAAATTTTGAATAGAAGAAATCTTGAACATTTTTTAATTTAGTTTGACAGCATTCGCTGTGAGTTTCTGTAGAAATTTCTTACACGCAGAGAAGAAATATGATCACCTCAAACATGTTTCAGGAGCAAAATGTTATTTTTGTAGGGTGACCATGTATGATGTTTGTCACTAAAATGTTATTTTCTCGTCAAATATAACCTGCTTGCCGAAATCAGATACATGATTTCCGAGAAAATAATATGGTTGCGAAAACCATGTAACAAAACATGGGGGTATATTAACTTTGTCATTCATGGGGGTATATTAACTTTGTCATTCCGTTTGTAACACATCGAAATATTGCTCTAAGACACCATAAAGTATATATATTCTGGGTCGTGGTGAAATTCTGAGTCGATCTAAGCATGTCCGTCCGTCCGTCCGTCCGTCAGTTGAAATCACGCTAACTTCCGAACGAAACAAGCTATCGACTTGAAACTTGACACAAGTAGTTGTTATCGATGTAGGTCGGATGGTATTGCAAATGGGCCATATCGGTCCACTTTTACGTATAGCCCCCATATAAAGGGACCCTCAGATTTGGCTTGTGGAGCCTCTAACAGAAGCATATTTCATCCGATCCGGCTGAAATTTGGTATATGGTGTTGGTATATGGTCTCTAACAACCATTGTTAAAGAATTGTCTTCGAAAAGAAAGAAAACCTATTCGCGATTAAAATTCCCAAAGAAAAGAAAAGAATATTTCAAACACTGAGTATTTGCACAGAATTTATTACTTAAGTAACAAAGTATATACTCAAATGTTTCAACACAAATTGCTGAAAAAAAAGTTTATGGGTTAGTTCAGTTATTTTACGATCTGGATTGTTCAGCAGCCAAAAACAGAAAAAAAAGAATAATTTTCAGTCTGATCTCAATACCCAATTTCAAAATTCATTGGAATATTGAAAAATTTCTCTAATCTCTCATTAGAATTTTTTATGCATGTAAGTTACACCTAGGCCTCGTTAAATTAAAACATAATGTTTGAAATTCTTTAAATGTTTACATATTTAATATAAGCTTTGAAGTTAAAAACAAAGCCGATGATCTCGCCGAGGCCGAAGTGTAGTGAAGATCAAAATATGTTAGTACGTTTGTATGTTCGTTGCTCACCTAGTTTGTTTGTCATTACTTTGGAATAAATATTTAAGTAAGTAGGTGTATGTATGTTTACAATGTTAGTATGTTTTTGTTTTAGAACATTGCAAATCAAGTGAGCGACAACATAAATATCTATTGCTGAGTATATACTGAGAAAAAATTACATAAGTACAAACATTGATATATATATAAAATAAAAATTTTAGTAAATGATTTTAGTTTTATTTTGACATGAATTATTTTTTTGTTAACATGTAATTGGTTCGCAGAAATTTACGCGAACATGCTCGCCCCGAAGAACGGATGTTCTTAAAATGATAAATAATGTAGCTGTGGGATGGCCGTGTTGGGAGTGTTTTAGTCGAGCATTTGCTCCGCTGTGCTCCGACTCACAGCGTTCATTGATAGGCTCCATCCCAGGCCACCAAACTGCATGGATGATAGAAGTGTCGATGATTTTATATTTCCATTATGATAAATGATGGTTTGAATAAGGCAAAGTGATTCACTGCGGTAGTAACTAGTTATTAGAATCCGATATAGAGTTGTGCTGTGGAAGAAAACATAATTTAGAAAGAGGTCTTTTTGTAATTTTATTTTTTGTTGAAACAGATACCACCCTTATTTTTCCATCAGGTCCAGGATGAGTGTCAACAATGCGTCCAAGTAACCACTGTCCGGGAGCACATCTTTCATCTGATATTAGTACGAGTTCACCGATTTTTGCATTTTTTTTTTCCTTAAGCCATTTTGGTCTTGCTTGAAGGCGATTAATATACTCACTATGCCATCTTTTCCAGAAATGTTGTTTCATTTTTTCAATATTTTTCCAGCGTGATAAACGGTTTGAACTTGTGTCAAGTAATGACTCTTCTGGAACAGAGTTTGTAGGCTCACCTATAAGAAAATGTGCTGGAGTCAAGGCTTCAAAATCTGTTGGATCTGCTGAGAGAGGGCATAAAGGTCGAGAATTTAGACAACTTTCGATTTGGCACAAAAGAGTCGATAATTCTTCGAAATTCAAAAGCCTATCATTTACTATCCGTTTTAAGTGATGCTTCACAGACTTGACACCAGCCTCCCACAGACCACCAAAATTGGGAGAGGCTGGTGGAATAAAATGCCAATTCGTACAATTTAAACTAAGGGCGTGTCGAAGGTCATCGGGTAATGATTTTGAACTCCTATTGAAGAGTATTTTGAGTTCCTTAGACGCACCCACAAAATTAGTACCACAATCTGAATAGATATCCGTGCATGTACCCCTTCGAGAAACAAATCTTCTAAAGGCTGCCATAAATGCATTTGTAGTGAGGTCTGAAACGGCTTCCAAGTGCAAAGCTTTTGTGACCATGCAAACAAATACACAAATGTAGCCTTTAGAAATAATCGTTGATCTAAGAGATGAATTTTTCAACATTATTGGACCAGCATAGTCTACTCCACTATGCTTAAATGGCCGAGAAGCGTTTAAACGAACAGCGGGCAAATTACCCATGATTTGTTGTGAAGTCTTCGCTGAAAATCTAAAACATTTCATGCATTTATGAATAATCGTTTTAGCCAGCTGGTTACCGGATATAATCCAAAACTTACGACCCACATAGGACATTGTTAAAGTAATGCCACCATGCAAAGTTTTCTCGTGTGAATCGAGAATTAAAAGTGATGATAAAGGGTTTCGCTTCGAAAGTGTAATTGGGTGTTTCATGTCAAAAGCAAAACTAGAATTTTGCAACCTACCTCCTACCCGTAGTAGTCCTTCATTATCAATGAAGGGCATTAGCTTAATTAGGGAACTTCCCTTCAAAGTATTGCCGATACGCAGAAGTTTGAATTCGTCAGGATAGTCTATAACCTGGACGATTTTAATAATACGATGAAGAGTAGTATTAATTTCAGCCAGCGTTAGCGAACCGGTAATTTTTAAAGTAGGATGTTTGCAATTGTAAATAAATCGGAAACACAATGATAAAGTACGTAATAAAGTTTGCATACTCGAAAATCGAGAAAGTACTTCGGGATATATGTTTCCAGTCAAATTGTGCGAAGATAACTTTTTAGTTCTCTCCTCTTCCGATGTTCCAAGATGACTGAGATTCATAAAGAAATTTGGGACCATACCACCAGGTTTCATCCCTGATTAATTCATCAGGAAAAACGCCTCTTGAAGCTCCGTCTGCAGGATTCAAGGACGATGGTACATATCTCCACTGGCGAGGTTTAGAATAGTGCTGAATATGTGAGACTCGGTTGGCAACATAGACAGTCCAAGTCGAAGGTGGCTTTTGAAGCCAGCTAAGAACTGTAGAACTATCACTCCAATAAAATATGTCCCGAATACCAAATCCATTCAAGGATTGGTTTACACCATTAGTAAGATCGACAAGCAATTTAGCAGCGCAAAGTTCCAATCTGGGTATTGATATCGTTTTGATTGGTGTCACCTTTGACTTGGCTTGCAATATATTAACAAATATTTTACCAGCCGAAACAATTCTGCAATACACAACTGCTGCGTAGGCAATATTCGAAGCATCACAGAAACAATGAAGGTCAATGTAACAATTGGGTGACCAACTAAACCATCGTGGGATATTCAAATTCTCAAGTGTTTTCAAAGAATTCCTGTACTTAAGCCAGGTATTTCTAATATCAGTGGGAATCTCCGTGTCCCAATCTAAACCATTTTCCCAAAGGGCCTTAAAAAGAGACTTGGCTATAACTGTTGATGGCGTCAACCATCCAAGAGGGTCATATAGTCTAGCCGACTCCGACAATATAAGTCGCTTGGTGAAATGAGAGATATCATCAAGATTCACATTAAAAGAAAAGGAATCGGTCCGTGTATTCCATTGGAGACCAAGCGTTTTCACCACATTATCATGGTCGAATCCTAATGTAATGGATGGATCCCTATCCTCTTTAGAAATGTCTTCCAAGAAATCGTTGGAATTTGAGATCCACTTGCGTAGATTACAGCCACCCCTTCGCAAAAGCTCATTCAAATTGTCCCTCAAAAGTCTGGCGTCTTCAATGTTGTCAGCCCCAGAAATAATATCGTCAACATACGAATCAGAAACTAAAACTTGGGAAGCTTTTGGAAAAACAATTTTAAAATCTTCCGCAAGTTTCTGAAGGACACGAATGGCAAGATAAGGAGCGCTAGTAGTACCGTAGGTAACCGTGTTCAGTTCATATATAGAAATTTCATCAAAAGGCTCATATCGCCATAAAATTTGTTGAAATT
This sequence comes from Haematobia irritans, assembly GCF_050003625.1. Taxonomy (NCBI): domain Eukaryota; kingdom Metazoa; phylum Arthropoda; class Insecta; order Diptera; family Muscidae; genus Haematobia; species Haematobia irritans. Next base: position 131,314,688 of record NC_134400.1, read on the forward strand.
TTCTATGGTCAGGACATACGTCAATTTGTCGGAACATTTTTTCAATGTCCGCGCTAAATGCTATCTTATGCCTCCGCCATCTCGTGATGATAGAAGGGAGATCATTTTGTAGAGGAGGCCCACTACAAAGTTCCTCATTAAGAGAAGTATAACCGTATTGGTGACTACTACCATCAAAAACAACACGTAATTTGGTGGTAGTGCTAGTCTCTTTCAAAACGCCATGATGAGGTAAAAAATATGAATTCAAGCGAACACCACCTGGGTACTGTCCTATTTTTGTCATGTGCCCTAAGGATTCATATTCCCTCATGAATCTTTTATAATCGTCCGCAAATTGCGGCCGTCTCGAAAAAGATAATTCTAATTGACGGAACCTCCTGCATGCATTAATAATGTTATTATGCAATGTAGGACAGGAATTGTCCCTTAAAATCGATTTAAATGGTAAATTTACCATATAGCGACCATTCTCTCCCTGTTTCGTCGAGTTACTAAAGTAATTCTCACAGGACAAATCCTCATCTGTCAAATCTCTTTTAGGAAGTATTTCCTCTTGTTCCCAAAATGATCGCAAAATACCGTCGAGGCTTGCACAATGTATATGGATTCTATGAGAATAAATACTACCACTTAACCCCGAAAATACCCAGCCAAAGTGAGTATTTTGAAAGAACATTTTGTCATGGACAAACGATTCCGTAGGAATTTTGATTTGGGAACAAACGTCGGAACCAAGAATCAAATCTATTGGATCTGACATATAGAAATGAGGATCTGCCAAATTACCAACAGCAATCTCAGGCAAAGAAATGTGCTTAGTAAAGAAATCAGGAGAATACGAAGATAAGTTAGACAAGACCAAAGCGGTACAAGTCAAAACAAGTCGATCGTCACGAGTATAGAGATCGACATCCACTGAATATCTTGCTAAATTTCCGCATCCATCGCCCACACCTATCACCTTAGAATGAGTTTTAGCCCTCTTCAATCCTAACAATTGAACAGCAGACTCGGATATCAGGCTTCCCTGTGAGCCTGGATCTAAAAGAGCACGTAAAGTGAACGTTCCTCGAAAAGTAAACACTTTTAATCGAATAGTATACAAAAGGACTGATTGGAGCGAATGTGTGGTATGGGATGTAACTCGTGTCATGGTGTTATGCCCAGAATTAGGCGAGGAAATGGAAGGTGAAATAGAATGTTGCCCAGCATCTATAGGCTCATCCTGATGAAGTATTGTGTGATGCAATTGTTTGCATGAAATGCACCGAAAAGGTGATGTACAATTTATTGGTTCGTGACCAGTAACTAAACAATTGCGGCACACTTTCTTATTGATCAAAAAATCATTTTTGGTCGAAAGTGGTAAAGCCAAAAAAGTATAACATTTTGATAACCAATGATTTTTCTCACAATAAATGCAAACAGGAGAATTTTGTTTAGAAATCTTGCTAACATGACAAATTTTCTTAGCAGGGGTGAACCCCTTGTTATTTTTAAAAGATTTAGACTTAGAACTCGAGGGAAATTCATCAACCAATGACTCTAATGTTCGAAATGTCCTCTCGAGGAATGAAAAAAATTGAGAACGAGTAGGTAAATCAGTATTAGAGTTAAGGGAATTTTCCCAATCCCTACGTGTTTGTAAATCCAACTTCTGAATGAGCAAATGTAATAGTATTGGGTCCCAACTATCTGTGTCTACTTCTAAATTACCAAGCGATGAAAGACATTCTTGGGCAGAATCCAAAAGCAATTTAATGGATTGAAAACTTCCATCAGACCTCGGTATAGCAAACAATTTCGATATGAGACTCCCAACCAATATACGCCTGTTATGGTAACGCGCCTCCAACATCCGCCATGCTGATTCGTAATTAGCTTCGGTGGCCGATATGGCCTTAATAAGATTCGCTGCCTCTCCAGACAATGTGCCCTTCAAGTAGTAAAATTTCTGAACTTTATTAAGAGAATCGTTGTTGTGTACTAGGGAGCAATATATATCTCGAAATGGAACCCATTCCATATATTCCCCTGAAAATTTGGGCAAATTAATCTTAGGAAGCCTTGAATCAGAAATCACGCTAGTCTCACACCTAATATTTGGAGCAGCAAAAGTGCTCGCCATTGGAGATTGGCTTACCGAATTATCTGGTAACGAATCAATTATCTGGCCCTTTATCGTCAAAAATTTATCAGAAAAGGTAAAATAAACATCATCGGCCAAATACGGTACATCATGAACATCTAATGAAGTCTCGCGAGCTTCTCGCACTATTTTGTCATGTTGCCCCTCAAATCTAGAAAACAAATCATCAATTCTTTGAGCAAGTGCATTTAAATAACCATGGGTTCTTTCATCTCTGGATTTATTCTTTAATGTACATTCATATTTTATCAATAATTGCAACAAATCTCTTTGTTCTTTTATCAAAATATCCATGCTCCTTTTGGTTATTTAAACACGTGCACAAAAAATTGTAGATTTATTTTGAAGACCGATGAGCACAAAAAGCAATTTCACTGTATTTCACACGCGGTATGGAAAACTCGATAAATTTCCCGGGTTTCGGCACCAAATTTTATGTTAAAGAATTGTCTTCGAAAAGAAAGAAAACCTATTCGCGATTAAAATTCCCAAAGAAAAGAAAAGAATATTTCAAACACTGAGTATTTGCACAGAATTTATTACTTAAGTAACAAAGTATATACTCAAATGTTTCAACACAAATTGCTGAAAAAAAAGTTTATGGGTTAGTTCAGTTATTTTACGATCTGGATTGTTCAGCAGCCAAAAACAGAAAAAAAAGAATAATTTTCAGTCTGATCTCAATACCCAATTTCAAAATTCATTGGAATATTGAAAAATTTCTCTAATCTCTCATTAGAATTTTTTATGCATGTAAGTTACACCTAGGCCTCGTTAAATTAAAACATAATGTTTGAAATTCTTTAAATGTTTACATATTTAATATAAGCTTTGAAGTTAAAAACAAAGCCGATGATCTCGCCGAGGCCGAAGTGTAGTGAAGATCAAAATATGTTAGTACGTTTGTATGTTCGTTGCTCACCTAGTTTGTTTGTCATTACTTTGGAATAAATATTTAAGTAAGTAGGTGTATGTATGTTTACAATGTTAGTATGTTTTTGTTTTAGAACATTGCAAATCAAGTGAGCGACAACATAAATATCTATTGCTGAGTATATACTGAGAAAAAATTACATAAGTACAAACATTGATATATATATATATATATAAAATAAAAATTTTAGTAAATGATTTTAGTTTTATTTTGACATGAATTATTTTTTTGTTAACATGTAATTGGTTCGCAGAAATTTACGCGAACAACCATTGAAAAATTGGTCTACATCGGTCCATAATTATATATAGCCCCCATATAAACCGATCTCCAGATTTGGCTTGCGGAGCCTAAAAGAGAAGGAATTTTCATCCGATCCGGCTGAAATTTGGTACATGGTGTTGGTATATGGTCTCTAACAATCATGCAAAAATTGGTCCACATCGGTCCATAATTATATATAGCCCCCACATGAACCGATCCCCAGATTTGGCTTGCGGAGCCTCAAAGAGAAGCAAATTTCATCCGATCCGGCTGAAATTTGGTACATGATGTTGGTATATGGTCTCTAACAACCATGCAAAAATTGGTCCACATCGGTCCATAATTATATATAGACCCCATATAAACCGATCTCCAGATTTGGCTTCCGAAGCCTCAAAGAGGAGCAAATTGCATCCGCTCCGGCTGAAATTTGGTACATGGTATTGGTATATGGCCTCTAACAATCATGCAAAAATTGGTCCACATCGGTCCATAATTATATATAGCCCCCATATAAACCGATCCCCAGATTTGGCTTGTGGAGCCTCAAAGAGAAGCAAATTTCATCCGATCCGGCTGAAATTTGGTACGTGGTATTGGTATATGGTCTCTAACAACCGTGCAAAAATTGGTCCACATCGGTCCATAATTATATATGGCGCCCATATAAACCGATCCCCAGATTTGGGTTGCGGAGCCTCAAAGAGAAGCAAATTTCATCCGATCCGCCTGAAATTTGGTACATGATATTGGTATATGGTCTCTAACAACCATGCAAAAATTGGTCCACATCGGTTCATAATTATATATAGCCCCCATATAAACCGATTCCCAGATTTGGCTTGCGAAGTCTCCAAGAGAAGCAAATTTCATCCAATCCGGTTGTAATTTGGAACATGGTGTTAGTATATGATCTTTAACAACCGTGCTAGAATTGGTCCATATCGGTCCATAATTATATATAGCCCCCATATAAAACATTCTCCAGATTTGACCTCCGGAGCGTCTTGGAGGAGCAAAATTCATCCGATCCGGTTCAAATTAGGCACGTGGTGTTAGTATATGGTCGCTAACAACCATACCAAAATAATCATGGTTGCCACTAGAGCCAAAAATAATCTACCAAAATTTTATTTCTATAGAAAATTTTGTCAAAATTTTATTTCTATAGAAAAATTTGTCAAAATTTTATTTCTAGAGAATTTGGTTAAAATTTTATTCGGTTCATAATAAAATTTTCATCATTGTCAAAATTTTATTTCTATAGAAAATTTTGTCAAAATTTTATTTCTATAGAAAATTTTGTTCAAATTTTATTCGGTTCATAATCATGGTTGCCACTCGAGCCAAAAATAATCTACCAAGATTTTATTTCTATAGAAAATTTTGTCAAAAGTTTGTTTCTATAGAAAATTTTGTTAAAATTGTATTTCTGTAGAAATTTTTGTCAAAATTTTATGTCTACTTTGTCAAACTGAATTATATACGTATTGGATCGATCTTTTTTGATTTAATATATACCACGTATGGACTTACATACAATTTAGAAGATGGTGTTAGGAGGTTTTAAGATACCTTGCCATCGGCAAGCGTTACCGCAACTTAAGTAATTCGATTGTGGATGGCAGTGTTTAGATGATGTTTCTACGCAATCCATGATGGAGGGTACATAAGCTTCGGCCTGGCCGAACTTACGGCCGTATATACTTGTTTTAATTTCCTTTGGTTGAACATTTTTACTTACTCCTCGTACGTTCCGATTTCTTTTTACGAACTAAGAAAAAATTGTGCCCATAAGGCCAAAATGATAAACAAAACACATGTCCACACATACATAAAATGCTGCTCTCAAGACGAAAACACATGCTGTTTTTTTTCAAATGTCTATTCTATTGATTCCGAATGTCTATTCACATTACTCCGAATGCTCATTCTAATATTCAAAGTAAATAATATTTAGACTTAAGCATATCAAATTTTTGGCCTTATCATAAAACAGTTTTCCGAAACAACATACAAGCGGTTTCACTGAAATTGCTCTCTTTGGATTCTCTCGCTGTTTTATGTTGATATCTTTCGTTAACCCTCTCGGTTTCCACACCCAGAGAAGGAATATGATCACCTCAAACATGTTTTAAGAGCAAAATGTTTTTTGTTTTGGGTGGTGACCATGTAACATGGTTTTCGCAACCATGTTATTTTCTCGGAAATCATGTATTTGATTTCGGCAAGCAGGTTATATTTGACGAGAAATAACATTTTACTGACAAACATGTTACATGGTCACCATACAAAAATAACATTTTGCTCTTGAAACATGTTTGAGGTGATCATATTCCTTCTCTGCGTGCATCTCTATTTCTTTCTCTATACTCTCTCTCTCTCTCTGTCGCCTCTGAATAAAATATCACAACCTATATATGTTTACTCGAAATTTGTAAATTTATATATGTTTACATTAACATATATTATTTTTATGAAATATTCATGCCTCAAACATAATATTTCTAACATATTAACATATGTGTCCCAAACATTTAGTGTTAGTTTAGGAACATTACATGTTTGCACTTAAATATATTGTGTTTAAAAATTGTGCCCGAAACATATTTTGTTTATATCGGAACATATGAAAAACATATTTTTCTAACAGTGCAGTAGAAATTATGCTATGTTTTAGATAAAAAAACGTCTTTAAAATAAAGTGTTGAAAAACATGTCCTATATTTGAACGATTATTTGCTTAGTAGTCAAGATGCCAAAAGGCAGCAAATTTAATGACAATTTCATGAAATTTAAAGAATTTTTCTGAATTATTAAAGTCAAGTTGACCTTTAGCCCAAACATTTTTTCTTTCATGTTATGATACCCATTTTGAAGTCAAGTGACTTAATTATAAGGACAACACAATTTCATTGAAAAGCTTATCGACTTTTGGACAAGGAAAAAACTTTATATTAGAGAAATGCGTCTTCTATGCTAAGCAAAATTTGTATTCGTATTTTAAAGACATAAAATATTAGACCTCACGACAATATTTATTTCAGTGCATGGACACCCTAAAACACCATTGGCCAACCGAGGAAATTCGATAAAGTTTAATGTGGGCAACCAAAAGCTGTCATGTCCAAACATTAATCTGAAGCCGCTTACTGTCAGGTTAATGTGTTGCAAATATCAATCATACTGCTCAGTCATACTACCTTGCCATTTAAGTAGATGCGGCGGCCACAACCATAGTCCATCCGCATATGGTGGTGAGTGGTGAAACCACCAAAAATTAGACCAATATCAAACGAAGCCAGCTAAGCTATGAAAAGTCCAAAAATATTAGGAATTCTTCTCTTAGTCCACATAGAGAACCATAGCCAAAGAAATACAAATATAGAAAGATATGGGGTAGCATTTTTGGGTTAATACACACACACATACACACATGTAGAAGCTCCATAATTTCAATGTATCCATAAGCGAAAATGTTATTAATTCGGATCAAATCTGCAGGTATGAATAAATAAATGATCATAATCCAAGCCGAAATTATCTATCATTCGGACATTGCTGAGGATTTGCTTGGATGAAAATGAAAAATTACCATTGGTCTCTGAAAGCAAAAAAAAAAGTTATTTTTTGATGGTGTCTTTGTATGGTGCCGCTTGCAAAGACTAATGTTTATGAGTTATTAGATTAATTTCCTACTGTGAACGGAATTGCTGATATGGAAGAAAATGATATCATTCCTTCTCACTCGGATTTTTTGAGGACCCAATGATTTGAACACAGAAACAAACTGCTCAACAATACATTTTTTCAATAAAAATTGTAATTGAGTTTGAAAAAGGTGTTCAAGTAAAATTGATTGAAAACAAAAATTATTTTTATTTTTATACCCTCCACCATAGGATGGGGGTATATTAACTTTGTCATTCCGTTTGTAACACATCGAAATATTGCTCTAAGACCCCATAAAGTATATATATTCTGGGTCGTGGTGAAATTCTGAGTCGATCTAAGCATGTCCGTCCGTCCGTCCGTCTGTTGAAATCACGCTAACTTCTGAACGAAACAAGCTATCGACTTGAAACTTGGCACAAGTAGTTGTTATCGATGTAGGTCGGATGGTATTGCAAATGGGCCATATCGGTCCACTTTTACGTATAGCCCCCATATAAACGGACCCCTAAATTTGGCTTGCGATTGCTCTAAGAGAAGCAAATTTCATCCGATCCGGCTGAAATTTGGTACATGGTGTAAGTACAGGGTCCCTAATAACCATGCAAAAATTGGTCCATATCGGTCCATAATAATATATAGCCCCCATGTAAACCGATTCCCAGATTTGGTTTGCGGATCCTCTAAGAGAAGCAAATTTCATCCGATCCGGCTGAAATTTGGTACATTGTATTAGTATATAGGAGCCACTTGGACGATCAAAATTCATCCGATCCGGTTGAAATTTGCAACGTGGTGTTAGTATATGGCCGCTAATAACCATGCCAAAATTGGTCCATATCGGTCTATAGTTATATACAGCCGATAATCATGCTTGCCACTCGAGCAAAAAAAATCTAGCAAAATTTTATTTCTATAGAAAATTTTGGCAAAATTTTATTTCTGTAGAAAATGTTGTCAAAATTTCAATTCTATAGAGAATGTTTTCAAAATTTTAAATCTTTTGAAAATTTTGTACAAATTTTATTTCTATAGAAAATTTTGTCAAAATGTTAATTCTATAGAAAATTTTGTTAAAATCGTATTTCTATAGAAAATTTTGACCAAATTTTACTTCTATAGAAAATGTTGTCAACATTTTATTGTGTCAAAATTTTATTTCTATAGAAGATTTTGTCAAACTTAATTATATACGTATTTAATCGGCCATTTTAAGTTTAATATATACCACGTACACACAAAAAAATTTCATGAAAATTTTTCCAATTAAAATTTTAATTGAGTTTTAAAAAATATTCAATTAAAAATTTAATTGATTCAACAATTTTTTTTAATTGAAACAAAAATCAATCACAAAAATAATAGTATCAATTAATTTTTTAATTGGATCAATTAACTTTTTAATTGACCTTCAATTAATTTTTTAATCATTTCTGTGATTGAAGACATTTCAATTAAAAATTAATTGGATTAATTAATTTCGTGATTGAATCAGAAAAATTTTTTTTGTGTGTATGGACTACGTGGTATATATTACGGTATTAGGAAGTTTTAAGATACCTTGTCATCGGCAAAAGTTACCGCAACCCAAGTAATTCGATTGTGGATGACAGTCTTCAGTAGAAGTTTCTACGCAATCCATGGTGGAGGGTACATAAGCTTCGGCCTGGCCGAACTTACGGCCGTATATACTTGTTATAAGCTCCTACAGTAATAAAGACTGCAATAAGTTAAGAGAAAAGGCGTATTAAATAAAGGGTGATTTGTTAAGAGCTTGATAACTTTTTAAAAAAAAAAAAACGCATAAAATTTGCAAAATCTCATCGGTTCTTTATTTGAAACGTTAGATTGGTCCATGACATTTACTTTTTGAAGATAATTTCATTTAAATGTTGACCGCGGCTGTGTCTTTGGTGGTCCATTCGGAAAGTCCAATTTTGGGCAACTTTTTCGAGCATTTCGGCCGGAATAGCCCGAATTTCTTCGGAAATGTTGTCTTCCAAAGCTGGAATAGTTGCTGGCTTATTTCTGTAGACTTTAGACTTGACGTAGCCCCACAAAAAATAGTCTAAAGGCGTCAAATCGCATGATCTTGGTGGCCAACTTACCGGTCCATTTCTTGAGATGAATTGTTCTCCGAAGTTTTCCCTCAAAATGGCCATAGAATAGCGAGCTGTGTGGCATGTAGCGCCATCTTGTTGAAACCACATGTCAACCAAGTTCAGTTCTTCCATTTTTGGCAACAAAAAGTTTGTTAGCATCGAACGATAGCGATCGCCATTCACCGTAACGTTGCGTCCAACAGCATCTTTGAAAAAATACGGTCCAATGATTCCACCAGCGTACAAACCACACCAAACAGTGCATTTTTCGGGATGCATGGGCAGTTCTTGAACGGCTTCTGGTTGCTCTTCACTCCAAATGCGGCAATTTTGCTTATTTACGTAGCCATTCAACCAGAAATGAGCCTCATCGCTGAACAAAATTTGTCGATAAAAAAGCGGATTTTCTGCCACTGATTTTGGTAATAAAATTCAATGATTTGCAAGCGTTGCTCGTTAGTAAGTCTATTCATGATGAAATGTCAAAGCATACTGAGCATCTTTCTCTTTGACACCATGTCTGAAATCCCACGTGATCTGTCAAATACTAATGCATGAAAATCCTAACCTCAAAAGAATCACCCTTTATCTACACAGAAAAAAATTTCACGAAAAATTTTCCAATTAAAATTTTAATTGAGTTTTAAAACATATTCAATTAAAAATTTAATTGAATCAACAAATTTTTAATTGAAACAAAAATCAATCACAAAAATTAATAGTATCAATTAATTTTTTAATTGGATCAATTAATTTTTAATTGATACTATCATTTATGTGATTGAAGACATATCAATTAAAAAATTAATTGGATCAATTAATTTCGTGATTGAATCAGAAAAAAATTTTTTTGTGTGTACAAACCGAAATCACTCGAATATCCACACTGATAAAAAAAGGATTGTCTTAATATGAATGATTATGCAGCTTAAATTTTAAGACTCGCAATTTATACAATATTAAGAACAAATTTCTTAAAAAAATGACATTTTAATTAAATGAAAATTTATAATTTTTGCTTCAAAAAATTTTTACATTGATCATTAATTACATCAATCTTGGAAATTTGTGCCCCTCCGTTAAAGTCACATGTCTTTAAAGTAAAAAAAAATCCTTAAAGTAAAGAAAAATATTTTTAATTTAGAAACGTCTGATATATTGAATATGTAGATTAATAATAAACAAGTGTGTTGTTGGAGCAATTTTAATAACAAATTTCGTTAATACTACGAAGCTTTCTTCTATGTGGTGGTTATTTGGCAACCCAATATCGGACAGTTGCACTGTTCCAATTCCTTGAATTCATGATACGTTGCATCACCAGGGTGGATGATATGTAATGGAACAAAAGCAACAATGTAGAAAATAATATCAAATTTTAGAAACATTTTAAATTTATTTGAATTGGCTACCTTTGGCACAAAATGTAGCCTTCAAACGGCCGACAAAGAAATCCTACGCTACACGCTACACAAGTAGCTACACGGTTACACTCGATCCAAAAATAATCTACCAAAATTTTAGGAAAAGACTACTAAATAAAAAATCCCATCTTGCAATTTTTGATTTCTATACAAAATTTTGTAATTTTTTTTCTATAGAAAATTTTGTAAATTTTTATACCCTGCGCCACACTGTGGAACAGGGTATTATATGTTATGTTAGTGCATATGTTTGCAACACCCAGAAGGCGACTAGATAGACACATGGTGTCTTTGGCAATAATGCTCAGAGTGGGTCCTTGAGTCGATCTAGCCATGTCCGTCCGTCCGTCCGTCCGTCCGTCCGTCCGTTCGTCTTTATGTGAACACATTTTTGTGATCAAAGTCTAGGTCGCAGTTTAAGTCCAATCGCCTTCAAATTTGGCACAAGTTCCTGTTTTTGTCAGAATAGAACCCTATTGATTTTGCAAAAAATCGGTTCAGATTTAGATATAGCTCCCATATATATCTTTCGCCCGATATGCACTTATATGGACCCAGAAGCCAGAGTTTTACCCCAATTTGGTTGAAATTTTGCACTAGGAGTACAATTAGTAGTGTAGTTGAGTGTGCTGAATTTTATTGAACTCGGTTCAGATTTAGATATAGCTCCCATATATATCTTTCGCCCGATTTTCCGTCATATGACCACAGAGTTCAAAGTTGTAGTCTGATTTACGTGAAATTTTGCACGGGGAGTAGAATTAAAATACTAAGTATGCATGTCAAATTTGGTTGAAATCGGTTCAGATTTCTATATAGCTTCCATATATATGCTTTTCCGATCTGGGCAAAAATGACCAAAATACCCACATTTTCCTTATGAAATCGCCACTGCTAAGACGAAAACTTGTAAAAGTGACTCAAATTTTCCTTTATTTCTAATAACAGGTTGGCTGATAAGTCCCCGTCTGACACATAAATGGCGTCGCTACACCCTCAAAAAAATTGCTTCTTTAACATATGTTCCAAACATATTTTGCAGGAAGCACATATATTATTGGATACTGCCGAAACATTAATATATTTGTTTTATGTGAACATATTATATGTTTGGAATCATTTTGAGCACAAAAATATTATATGCGTGGAAGAATTTTTCCCAAAGACGATTGTGCTCATTCCCTAACATACTCGTAATTTTCACTTCCACGAAATTGTTTTTACCTTTTTTACCTTTCGCCTGGACGGAGAATCGAACCGAGGACCATACAGTTTCTAAGCCAACACACTATCCACTGGGCTACGTAGCTGTTATAGTCACCAGTAGATAATTATCGTTATAAGTTACATTTATATAGCATAGTTTGCAGCGCCCACGAGCCCATGCAAACATAACATTATTTAACAGAAACATACATTTGTTTGCCACGTGGAGCAGTGGTTAGCATGTCTGTCTTGCATGCAAAGGGTCGTGGGTTCAATCCCTGCTCCGACCGAACACTTTTATTTTTTTTTAATTTACATATTTATATTTATACTATATTAAATTTTTATAATGAAACTTCGAAATGTGGATTATTAAAGATTTATAGTCAGTAACAGTGCTTGATATACACGAAATTGACTGATTTTTGGATAAAATATTATTTTTTATTGCAAAAATAACAATATTGTAACAAAAAACTGTTTTTGGTAAAAAACTTTAAAATTTGAAAGGAATTCAAAAACTCTAACAAAAGAAGAAACGTGGAGTCGAGTATAAACATACATAAATAATTTTATAATATAAACATAAATTTATTTAGGCATGAATAGTTTTTTACTAGTTTTTACTTTTTTACTCGCTCTAAAATGCATTTTACTTTTTCTTTAATAATTCATTGTAAAGAAAATAAACTTTTTAAATTGTTTTAGCTGCAAAACTCGAACTTAATGACCGCTTTTATATTTTAAGGTGTCCGTCAACTCCTCGTGGACTACTTATTAATAAAGAGGAACTAAACATGTCCACAAAGACATAAAATGCTGCTCTCAAGGCGAAAACATATGCTGTTTGTTTTTCAAATGTCTATTCTCTTGGTTCCGAATGTCTATTCTCTTTATTCAAATTAAATAATATTTTGACTTAAGCATATCAAATTTTTGCCCTTATCATAAAACAGTTTTCCGAAACAACATGCAAGCGGTTTCACAGAAATTGTTCTCTTTTGATTCTTTTGCTGTGTTATGTTGATATCTTTCGTCAACTCTCCCGGTTTCCATATCTATTTCTTTCTCTATACTCTCTCTGTCGCTTTGAATAAAATATCACAACATATGTATGTTTAGTCGATATTTGTAAATTTATATATGTTTGCATTCACACATATGATTTTTATGAAACATTCATGCCCCAAACATAATGTATTCTAACATATTAACATAGATGTCCCAAACATTTAATGTTAGTTTAGGAACATTACTTGTTTGCACTGAAATATATTGTGTTTTAAAATTGTGCCCGAAACACATTTTGTTTATATCGGAACATATTACATATTATTATTTTTGTATAGTACCAAGCTTCAAATGATTCGTGTCAAAATTTGACGTCTGCAAGTCAATTAGTTTGTGAGAGAGAGCGTCTTTTGTGAAGCAACTTTTGTTGTTGTGAAAAAAAATGGAAAAAAAGGAATTTCGTGATAAAATACTGTTTTCTGAACGGAAAAAATACGGTGGAAGCAAAAACTTGGCTTGATAATGAGTTTCCGGACTCTGCCCCAGGGAAATCAACCATAATTGGTTGGTATGCAAAATTCACGCGTGGTGAAATGAGCACGGAGGACTGTGAACGCAGTGGACGCCCGAAAGGTTACCGACGAAAACATCAAAAAAATCCACAAAATGATTTTGAATGAACGTAAAATGAAGTTGATCGAGATAGCAGAGCCCTTAAAAATATCAAAGGAACGTGTTGGTCATATCATTCATCAATATTTGGATATGCGGAAGCTCTGTGCAGAATGGGTGCAGCGCGAGCTCACATTTGACCAAAAACAACAACGTGTTGATGATTCTCAGCGGTGTTTGCTGCTGTTAACTCGTAATACACCCGAGTTTTTCCGTCGATATGTGACAATGGATGAAACATGGCTCCATCACTACACTCCTGAGTCCAATCGACAGTCGGCTGTGTGGACAGCGACCGGTGAACCGTCTCCGAAGCGTGGAAAGACTCAAAAGTCCGCTGGCAAAGTAATGGCCTCTATTTTTTGGGATGCGCATGGAATAATTTTTATCGATTATCTTGAGAAGGGAAAACCCATTAACAGTGACTATTATATGGCGTTATTGGAGCGAACCTTCAAGGTCGAAATCGCGGCAAAACGGTCCCATATGAAGAAGAAAAAATTGTTGTTCCACCAAGACAACGCACCGTGCCACAAGTCATTGAGAACGATGGCAAAAATTCATGAATTGGGCTTCGAATTGCTTCCCCACCCACCGTATTCTCCAGAGCGACGTTTTCTTGTTCTCAGACCTCAAAAGGATGCTCGCAGGGAAAAAATTTGGCTGCAATGAAGAGGTGATCGCCGAAACTGAGGCCTATTTTTAGGGAAAAATGGTATCAAAAAATTGGAAGGTCGTTATACTCGTTGTATCGCTCTTGAAGGGAACTATGTTGAATAATAAAAACGAATTTCGACAAAAAAAATGTGTTTTTCTTTGTTAGACCGGGGACTTATCAGCCAACCTGTTAAGGGGGCTATACGTAAAAGAGGACCGATATAGCGCATTTGCACTACCATCCGACCTACATCAATAACAACTACTTGTGCCTAGTTTCAAGTCAGAATATACTTTATGGGGTCTTAGAGCAATATTTCGATGTGTTACAAACGGAATGACAAAGTTGATATACCCCCATCCTATGGTGGAGGGTATAAAAAACTATATCTCAACTTGTATATATCGGTATAATGATCACCATCATCCAATCACCAATTTTTCTTAAATAAATCTAACCCATGTGCCATCCGTAGTTAAAATATCTAGAGCATTGTATAGGCAATTTTATGAAATGAAACTCTATAAATGAATGGTTTGGCTTTATTTCTCTGATTGGGAGCGAGTCAAATTGCTAACATTAAATTCTAGCTTTTGGTAAAGCCTTCATTATAGAATGCAGCTGTTGCTATTCTATCATAACAACTTTGTAGTCATATTTATGCAAAGGCTCATGCAAAAGCAGTATGTGTGTGTGTGTGTGTCTGTGTTCATTTTACTATGCGCATATGAATGTAAATTGGCTTGTGTGACCACTTGGTGTCTTTATATGTGACCACATGGTTAATATAGTCTGAATTAATCTACTTCAAAATGAATACACTCGAGAAAAATAAATAATTTCGATACCACAGTGGAGAAAATCTCGATTACCACTGTGTGCTGCACCATTTCATGCTAAACTTAATGATAAGCGACCTCTTTTTATAGCCGAGCCCGTAAGGCTTTTAATGTGTAATCACTGAGAGAAGCTTTGAAACTCGCTCAGATATGTCACCATCAGGGCTGCCGATAAAATTTCAAGAATAATCGTCACTTTTTTCCGAAAATATCGTCATAACCGTCACTTCCATTTTAAAAATCATCAAAAAATCTGCAATGTTAATAATATTAAAACCAAACTAATTTTTTGATAAAAAACATAAATATTTATTTCATATAAAGAACAGAAAATTAACTCAACTATGCATTTCAACAACAAAATCATAATGAATTCAGTCCTGTATAAAAATAAAATTAAAAAAAAAAACATTTTTATGCAATGCTATGCAATTCAGAAAATAATATAAAAAATATTTTTTTTAATATATAGTTTTACTTCAGTAAGTTTTTCATTTAAAAATAAAAATAAAGATCTTTAATATTTACATGTGTTTTGCCCGATTTTCCAAAATTTGACAATTTGCAAAAATTTTATTAAAAATAAAATTTTGCAAAATTTTCTTAGAAATACAATTTTGCAAAAATGTATTTCTATGAACATTTTTACTATAGAAACAAGAATTTACTATAGAAAAAATTTTCTACAGATATAAAGGCTTGAGAAAGTTTTCTATAGAAATAAAATTTTGACAAAATTCTCTATAGAAATAAAATGTTGACAATATTTTTTATAGAAATACAATTTTCACAAAATATTCTATAGAAATAAAATTTTGACAAAATTTTCTATAGTAATAAAATTTTGACAAAATTTTCTATAAAAATAAAATTTTGACAAAATTTTCTATAAAAATAAAATTTTGACAAAATTTTCTATAGAAATAAATTTTTGCCGAAATTTTCTATAGAAATAAAATTTTGCCGAAATTTTCTATAGAAATAAAATTTTGACAACTTTTTCTTTAGAAATAAAATGTTAACAAAATTTTCTATAGAAATAAAATTGTAACAAAATTTTCTATAGAACTAAAATTTTGCCGAAATTTTCTATAGAAATAAAATTTTAACAACTTTTTCTGTAGAAATAAAATTTTAACAAAATTTTCTATAGAAATAAAATTTAAACAAAATTTTCTATAGAAATAAAATTTTGAGAAAAATTTCTATAAAAATAAAGATTTGACAAAATTTTTTTAGAAATAAAATTTTGAAAAAAAAATGTATAGTAATAAAATTTTGACAATCTTTTCTATAGAAATAACATTTTAACAAAAATATTCTACACAAATAAAATTTTAACAAAATTTTCTATAGAAATAAAATTTTGACAAAATTTTCTATAGAAATAAAATGTTGAAAAAATTTCCTACAGAAATACAATATTGCCGAAATTTCCTATAGAAATAAAATTTTGACAACTTTTCTGTAGTAATAAAATTTTAACATAATTTTCTATAAATTTCATATAAAAAAACATTTCTTTCGAATAAAACAACATTTTTATATATATTAATCACAAAAATTTGATCAACAACATCAAGATATTTTTGTAATTTGGTCAATTTTTGATAAAATTTTCTTCAAATTTTGATGGATTATTTTTGGCACGAGTGGCAACCATGATACTAATACTGTAGATGTAAAGTGAGGTATAGCTCCTGCATGTATGAAATCTCTAGCAAAAACTTGCAATTTCTCTATCTGACTATTGTCAAATGTATTCTCCCTCCTGGTGACTAAATGTGTAAACGAATCCAAATTTTTTAACTGAGTCATTTGCATATCGGAAAATCGGCATTTGCTATTTTTTGAGTAAAAAATCGTTAAATAAATAAAATAAAAAAAAAATAAAAAAAATAAAATTAATCGGCAAAATTGGTAGCCCTGGTCACCATGGTTCGAGAGAGGATAAAGCTAACCGATCTTTGTGCTAACCGATCTTCACGGAATATCGATTAGTCGAAAATGTCTCTTTTTATACTCTTATACGCACGGACCAATGAGTTCAAACCCTCCTATATTCTTTTTGCGACTTGTAATTGCCCAAAATTTAAATTTTGACTTTATTGGTCGTTTAAAGTCAAAATTTAAATTTTGACATATTTTCTAAGACTGATGGAAAAAATTGATGGAGGATTCCGAGATGCTCTTAAAAAGAAATGTTTGTGGAACAACTTCCAAGTTTTTTTTTTTAATGAGATGTTAAGAAGTTCTAAGATACCTTGCCAACGGCCAGTGTTACCACAACCCAAGTAATTCGAATGTGGATGACAGTCTTTAGTAGAATTTTGTACACAAACCATGGTAGAAGGTATATACGATTACACTGAAAAAATATTTACGTGACATTAAAGATTATGCAACCTCAATTTTAGGATGCGCAATTTACACACTATTAACGACAAATTTCTTTAAAATAATGAAATTTTAATTAAATGAAAGTTTATAATCTTTGCTTCAATTTTTTTTTCATTAATTTTATGACACACATTTTGAAATTTGCGTCCATTCGTTAAAGTTGCATGTCTTTAAATTAAGGCAAATTTTCCTTAAAATAAAACAAATTTTTTATTTAAAGATATCGTCCTTAAATGAACTGTAATATTGAATCTTTAGATTTAATATAAAAACGCTTCAAATATAGGCTAAGATTTATTTTCAAGATTTAGCATCTTGGTTTAAAGTTTTTTTTTTTGTTTTTTGGAATTAAGAAATTTTTTTTAATTCGAAGTATCCGTCATAATTTGGATTTTTAAAAAGGTATTTGTTTGTACATGAATAGCTTTATTAATATACCGGAAAAATAGAAAAAAAAATTGTAACATGAGATCTGTATCCTAATTTTAATTTTATAGATCCTAGAATTAAAGTCAGATAGGTCGCAAAAAATTTCCTTATTTTAAAGAACCCTTATCTTTGGCTCGGAATCAATACAAAAATTCTTAAAGGAAGATCAAAATATTTGGATCCACGTAAACTTTTTTTAGTGTAGGACTGGACCTATTTAAGTCCGCATATATTTGGTTTTTTTTTAGAATTTATTGATCAAACGCCGAAAGTTTCGGATATAACGTGCAATTTTGGAATCAATTTAGAGTTTTTCGAATTGGTTACCTTTGGTACGAATTATGGCCTTCAAACATCCGACATAGCCATTGCATCCAACACGAAAGTTGTTCTGTGGTATTCCCATTCCACGACCCATGACCCATTCCCGGCGAAACGCCGCCTTGAGATCGACTCTTTGGTATGTTTTAGTACCACTGTTACTTTCCAAAAATTCTCAGGTGCAGAAGCCCAATGAATTGAACCATTGCGAGGTAGTACTGAAGCGAGTGATCTTTTTTTAAAAGCCAAATCAATATGGTGTAATGTGGTCTAGATATTGCTATTGTCCCCATATAGCCTGATCTCCTGATTTGACTTCTTGGGCTTCTAGACAATTTTTATCCGATTTGCCTGAAACTAAATCTAAGGGTATTTTGGGACCATAAATAAGTGTGCCGAATATGATGGTTGATAATGTGACAAAATATTACTAAAATCGTAATTGTATTTAGATATTACGTTAAACATAATTTTAATAGTATTGACATGAAAATTCATTGATTTTTTGTGTGAATTTATTTATTATTTTTATTGGAAAACAATTATTTGTTTGTAGTTACATTTTATTATTTTTTCAAAATTTTACACAGTTTAATGAAATTTTACTTTTTTTTAAGTATGTCTCAAAAATTTTATGAACTAAACGTGGGTATAAAGTTCAATGACCGTACACATAAGTTAATTATGAACTAAAGGAAAATAACATGTTCGTACGATTTCCCAAAAAGAGTAAGAATGAACTATTGTATGGTTAAAATATTCATGATTTGGCGCCAATGATTTTCTTCTTTACTTTTAAGTCATTTTTTCTTTTATGAGAGGATGTAATTTCGTGAATAGCAGTTAAAAAATACAACAGGGAATTAAATTTTCCAAGTTTTAACAACGCTTTGGGGAAATCTCAAAATGTGAGACTTAACACATGGGAGCTATACCAAAATATGGACCGATCCACATCATATTCGCTACACCTATTTACGGAAGGAAATACCTCTTAATTTTGGATTTCCAACAAAGCGGTCAAATGAAGTCAAATCGGGAGATCGGTCTACATGCGGGGTATATAAAAATCGATCCATTCGCCCCATATTCGGCTTACTTGTGTGTGGACCCAAAATACAACTTGGGATGTTTACACACACAACAGGTCAATTATGGAGTTCGGTATACATGAGGTAAATACGAAAACATGAACCGATACACACCATATTCGGCGTCCTTATGCATAGACCCAAAATATTTCCAGATTTTGAATTTCACGTAAATCGGATAAAAATTGCGGTATCTAGAAGCCCAATAAGTCAAATCGGGAGATCGGGCTATATGGGGGCTAACCTAAAACATGGACCGATATACACCATTTTCGGCACACCTATTTATTTATTTATAAAGAAATAAATTTGTGGACTTGAATGTTGACATTTTGAACAACTTGCACTCTTGTAGATTAATTAACATCTTTGCTGAGTTCATCATGGAAATTGGGCATAATCTTGTGACGCGTCCATCTAGTGGATCTAGCATAGATTGTGTTGTTAGTAATTTATCGCATTTTGTGCACATTGCTTCAGTAGAGACCAACATTTCTGATCATAATATGATAATTTGTAAAATGGATAAATTAGAACATATGTCAGAGTTAATGGATGAAGGGAGACTTATTATCGACTATGAGAGATTTGGGGCATATCTTGATGATAATCTGATAGCTGACCCCGAAATGAGTGCCACAGACTTATGTGGTCACCTTATGAATCATACCCTATCACAGACAGAACAGCAATGTTCCATAATCACGGTAAAACAGATCAGTTTTAGACGGAAAATGAACCCATGGGTTACAGATGCATTGGAGAGTTTGTTGGCTTAAAAATGGATTACTTAAGCAAAGAAAGAAAAATAGGTATGCGAAGGGTATTGATGAGAGACTTATGAGAATAACTTTGCTCAAGGTATGCATTAGGAATTTAATGAATAATTATTACCACCACAACTAAGAGAAATGTAGGGGAAATCCGAGCAGGACTTGGAGATTTTTAAATACACAACTTGGAAGAAATCAACGTACCTCAAACGGCATTTTGGCAGACGGAAACCAACAATTTTTTTCTGATAGGGGTAAGGCCATCTCGTTCAACAACCATTTTTATACCCTCCACCATAGGATATACCCCCCATCCTAACTATGTCATTTCGTTTGTAACACATCGAAATATTGCTCCAAGACTCCATAAAGTATATATATTCTGGGTCGTGGTTAAATTCTGAGTCGATCTAAGCATGTCCGTCCGTCCGTCCGTCTGTTGAAATCATGCTAACTTCCGAACGAAACAAGCTATCGACTTGAAACTTAGCACAAGTAGTTGTTACTGATGTAGGTCGGATGGTATTGCAAATGGGCCATATCGGTCCACTTTTACGTATAGCCCCCATATAAACGGACCCTCAGATTTGGCGTGCGGAGCCTTTAAGAGAAACATATTTCATCCGATCCGATTGCAATTTGATCCCCAGATTTGGCTTGCGGAGCCTCAAAGAGAAGCAAACTTCATCCGACCCGATTGAAATTTAGAACGTGGTGTTAGTATATGGCAGCTAAAAACTGTACCAAAATTGGTCCATATCGGTCTATAGTTAGGTTAGGTTAAAGTGGCAGCCCGATTAAGTTTCAGACTCACTTAGACTATTCATCCATTGTAATATATAGCCGATCCCCAATCACACAAAAATTGGTTCATATCGGTTCATAATCATGGTTGCCACTCGAACCAAAAATAATCTACCAAAGGTTAGGTTAGTTTAGGTTAGGTGGCAGCCCGATGTATCAGGCTCACTTAGACTATTCAGTCCATTGTGATACCACGTTGGTGAACTAACCTACCAAAAGTTTATTTCTATAGAAAATTTTATCAAATTTTTATTTCTATAGAAAATTTTGTCAAAATTTGATTTCTACTGAAAATGTTGTTAAAATCTTATTTCTATAGAAAATTTTGTTAAAATTTCATTTCTATAGAAAAATTTGGTCAAAATTTTATTTTTAAATTTTATTTCTATAGAAAATTTTGTTAAAATTTTATTTCTATAAAAAATTTTGTCAAAATTTTATTTCTATAGAAAATTTTGTTAAAATTTTATTTCTATAGAAAATTTTGTCAAAATTTTATTTCTAGAGAAAATTTTGTTTGATTTATATATACGTATTTAATGGGTTTTAAGATACCTTGCCATGGGCAAGCGTTACCGCAACCCAAGTAATTTGATTGTGGATGGCAGTGTGTAGAAAAAGTTTCTTCGCAATCCATGATGGAGGGTACATAATCTTCGGCCTAGCCGATTTTACGGCCGTATATACTTGTATTTATATGAATTGAAAATTTTATATTTTGATATATACTTCATATTTATATGCAGTCGACTTGTTGCCATTTTTCCTCTTTTAAGCCTTTTGTGGCGCAGAGGCATTGAATTTTATTTTGTAATTGTATATATGAATAATAATAATAATAAAAAAATACCTCTAGATTTCCAATTTCAGACAAATCGGATAAAAACTACGGTTTCTAGAAACCCAAGAAGTAAAATCTGGAGATCGGTCTATAAGTGGGCTATTCCGAAACATGGGCCGATACACAAAATGTTCGGCACACCTCTAGATTTTAAATTTTAGGCAAATCGAATAACAACAAAAGGCTATA
Organism: Haematobia irritans; assembly: GCF_050003625.1. Lineage (NCBI taxonomy): Eukaryota > Metazoa > Arthropoda > Insecta > Diptera > Muscidae > Haematobia > Haematobia irritans. Next base: position 131,336,470 of record NC_134400.1, read on the forward strand.
GCTGTAACTATAGCCTTTTGTGGATTTCCTTCCAAATATAAACAATCGCACTATCTCGCTTGAATTCCATCACGAATAACTTTATCAAAAGGTTTTTGTAAGTTTGTAAATAATAAAATTAATTGTCACTGGACTAAATTTGTCAGACAAGCGATTTAGAAATATATCAAGCTCTTTTATAGACTCTTCTTATTTAGAAGTTTACCTTTAGGACTACCTTGGACATCGAATATTAATTTCAGATATTTTTCATGGGTGTATTATCAATCTTAAGATATATGGGTCTATGAGCCTAATACTCCAACTCCATAGGAGTTTGTATTATTGATGGTGTGGTCTATTGTCATTGTTGTTGTTGTTGGTGCAATTACAATTTCCATTTGAAGTGATTGTTGCTGCTACAACCATAGTTGTTGTTGTGTTATGCATTTCGTTCATTTGTAGCCAAATGTCCAAATGCGCAATTGCATTTGGTTCAACTTCAGCTGTATGGACCAGCTGTATGCTCCTTGCCTACCTTCCAGTTTGCTTTATTATCCATTATTATATGGATTAAAATAATTCACCTTCTGGGGGGCTTTTTTCCAGTTCCGTTCGTCCAGTCGTCACCAAGAGCAATACGACTCGATAGTAGGTAGTGTGACTGGCTGGCCAACAGTGAAAACGGAGCAACGCTTTTAATTTAATCGTAGAAAACATAGCACAATTCCATGGGGAGAATTGTCGGAGGAAAAAATGAATTGTATTGTTTGTCCAGTTGCTTGGCGCACTCGTTTTTCTTGGTTCTCCTTTAGTTCGTTGGTTGGGTGGTGGGGGGTTACATTGGATGCATAGATGGATGTATGTTTGGCGGTTTGCCATTGCAAATGCAACAACGGTTGTGCAGTGTCCAGGGTTTGGTTTACAGCGAATGTATTTACCGAGGTGATTTGGTTTTTCCTTTGAATGATTCCATGTGCATGTCCCTCTGTGTCAGCAGCACCAGCAGCAGCGACAACTGCAATAGAATGTTGAGCGGACCCCACCTAGTATTATATATTTGTACTAGCATACAGATGTGATTTTCCTATGTACGAGGTTTGGTTTTCAAAGTGTTGGGTTTCAAATTAAATTTACCAAATATCTGGCTTTTATATCACATTGAAAAACAAGTAAAAGAAAGTCTAAAGTCGGGCGGGGCCGACTATATTATATCCTGCACCATCTGGTAGATCTAAATTTTCGATACCATATCACATCCGTCAAATGTGTTGGGGGCTATATATAAAGGTGTGTCCCAAATACATACATTTAATATCACTCGATTTGGACAGAATTTGATAGACTTTTACAATATCTATAGACTCAAAATTTAAGTTGGCTAATGCACTAGGGTGGAACACAATTTTAGTAAAAAACAAGTAAGTAAAGTCTAAAGTCGGGCGGGGCCGACTATATTATACCCTTCACCACCATGTAGACCAACATTTGTGTTACCATCTCAACTACTTTAAATTTGCTGGGAGCTATATAAAGGTTTGCATTTCCAGACTTATAATGGAGACAATTTTTTGTACTTCTACAAAATCTCTAGAATTAAAATTGAAATCGGCTAACGCTCTGGAATGAAACACAATGTTAATAAAAAAGTATGGGAAAAATTTTGAGGCAATTGTACAAAAGAGCATTTGCGATTTATCAGGCGATACTTATGTATTCGAGATATAGGACCATTTGAGTAACATTTACAATTTTTGCTACTCAGCACACACAAAAAATTATCACCAAAATTTTTTCAATTAAACACTTAATTGAATTTGGAAACGGATTCAATTAATATGTTAATTGATTCAATTAATTATTTAATCAAATCCGAATAAAAACCAATTAAAAAAATGATTGATATTTGTTACGTTTCCAATTAAAATATTAATTGATTCAATCAATTTCTTAATCAATTCGGAAATAATTTTCAATTACAAACGTGATTGAAATTTTTTCCTTTTCCAATTACACATGTGATTGATCCAATCACCTTTGTGATTGAAACTGAATAATTTTGAGCAATGGAAAGAGCGAAAAGAGAACAAGAGAATGGGTATTTATTCAACAATGTATGATGGAGAGATCAGTCTGTGGAAGTAACTCGTAACGAACGGTTGGGTTTTTGTTTTTCGCGTAAATTGAAAAACATGATTGGCGACATTCTGTCTGCTGCATTCAAAATGTGTGCATAAATATTTTGAACGCAACAACAAATCATAGCAAAGGGTTGAAATAAATAAAGTGTGCAACAACAAACGGCCACGTGGTAAAGGTTTGAAAAAAATATATGACAGAACGCATTTGAAATTACCTGTGTTTGTGTGGCATTGTAAAAAATGGAAAACAATCTACGTTTATTGAAGGTAAGAAATTGTGAAATATGAATACCGTTTTCCATTGAAGCCTGTTTACATTAAACGGACTAAAATAATATATTTTTTATTCATTTCTTTTAGTGACCAATTTTATTTCGTGAAATTGACCAATCAATCCCATCAACTCCATCATTTTATCAAATATAAAGGGTGATTCTTTTGAGGTTAGGATTTTCATGCATTAGTATTTGACAGATCACGTGGGATTTCAGACATGGTGTCAAAGAGAAAGATGCTCAGTATGCTTTGACATTTCATCATGAATAGACTTACGATCTGCCACAACGTCGAATTTTCAGTGAATGGGCCCTAGAAAAGTTGGCAGAAAATCCGCTTTTTTATCGACAAATTTTGTTCAGCGATGAGGCTCATTTCTGGTTGAATGGCTACGTAAATAAGCAAAATTGCCGCATTTGGAGTGAAGAGCAACCAGAAGCCGTTCAAGAACTGCCCATGCATCCCGAAAAATGCACTGTTTGGTGTGGTTTGTACGCTGGTGGAATCATTGGACCGTATTTTTTCAAAGATGCTGTTGGACGCAACGTTACGGTGAATGGCGATCGCTATCGTTCGATGCTAACAAACTTTTTGTTGCCAAAAATGGAAGAACTGAACTTGGTTGACATGTGGTTTCAACAAGATGTCGCTACATGCCACACAGCTCGCGATTCTATGGCCATTTTGAGGGAAAACTTCGGAGAACAATTCATCTCAAGAAATGGACCGGTAAGTTGGCCACCAAGATCATGCGATTTGACGCCTTTAGACTATTTTTTGTGGGGCTACGTCAAGTCTAAAGTCTACAGAAATAAGCCAGCAACTATTCCAGCTTTGGAAGACAACATTTCCGAAGAAATTCGGGCTATTCCGGCCGAAATGCTCGAAAAAGTTGCCCAAAATTGGACTTTCCGAATGGACCACCTAAGACGCAGCCGCGGTCAACATTTAAATGAAATTATCTTCAAAAAGTAAATGTCATGGACCAATCTAACGTTTCAAATAAAGAACCGATGAGATTTTGCAAATTTTATGCGTTTTTTTTTAAAAAAAGTTATCAAGCTCTTAACAAATCCCCCTTTATAATATGTTTGCAATAAAAAAGTCGGTACCGTATTGATCTTTTAAAATTATAAATTTTTTTCACTCCTAGTTTTCTTAAAACCAAGAGCGGTATGGGTTTGGTGGAAGATTCACCTTGAAGTTGCGAAGTAGCGTTGGCATTAAATTGCATTTTTGTTTTACCTGCCTTTTTCAGTTTGAACCCAAGTAAAGAGCAGTATATCTGGTATATAAACTAATGAGCTGAATTATGTAATGGTAAAAAAGTTCTTTCTTTTGGATTTAAAAATATGAAAAATATCCGAAAATAATAAATATATGTATTTTCCATTTATATTTTTTTCTATTTCCAGAATTTGCAAAGTATCATCAATATAATACCAAATATTACATTGCTTTCCCATTATTTTTGTCTTTGATTGGTTCAAATTTTAATAGACGTTTTTAATGTGTGGAAATTTTGGAAAGGAATTGTTACTAAAATTAAATTACCGAGCTCCTTAATACACATTTTTATGCTAAAAGACTACAACTGCAAAAGAAGATTATAAATCTGCAACCTGGAACTATGAATTGAACTTGATATTCTATGCAGGTAATGTTTAACAAAATTAACTTTTAATTGAACAAAATGAAATTCGAATTATTCTGTTTACTTTCAGAAAAACTAATTTAGCTTACAGGCTGCTGATTTATTGGAAATCTAGGCGCATCTACATATTAGAAGGAACATGCTAACACGGTTATTATTATAAGGAAGATAATGATTTATATAATTTATTTTTTCACCCTATAGTTGTTATTGATAGTAGTTGTATTTGTAAGTTATGTTAGAACAAAATACAAATGACAAGAACCAAAATTATCTGTCTATTGCATAATTCAAAAAATAATAAAATATTAAATATGTTTTATAAGAAACGCATATTTTCTTTTATTTCAAAAGAAAAAAAAACTAAATACGATTTTGAGGTCGCAATATATAAATTTTTTGATCGAAATTTATAGCCAATTTCAATTAATTATTTAATTGAATGAATCAAATAGTTGATTGATTTTTGTCGCGAAATTAATTAAAATTTTAATTGATTCAATTAAAACTATGATTGAATTTTATGTTAAAAATCAATCACGTTTTTAATTGATTCAATCACACAATTAATTAATTCCGTGACAAAAGTCAATTAAATTTTTAATTAAAAATCGTGTTGGTTTTCAATCAAAATGGGTGATTGATACTATCATTTTCGTGATTGAAGACATTTCAATTAAAAAAATGATTGAATCCGCGATTTTCGTGATTGAAATCAAAAAAAATTTTTTTGTGTGCAGTGACGATTTTACAAGGATATTGGTTAGATCTTGCCAAGATATGTGGTCAAGTGTGGGTTGCGATATATTATTTGGTCAAGTCGGGCGACTTGGAGCCTTATTTAAAACTCAACCGTTCTGTGGAAAGTCTGGCATTACAGTGTGTAGGATATGACTAAGATATGGGGAAATTATCACCGAATTTTTTGTAAAGTGTGGGAATTTTGGCCATATTTGTATAAACCGGAAAAACGAATATATGGAGACTTTATCTAATTCTGAACCAAATTAGATCAAACTTGACACACTTAAATATCATATCAAATATATTCTCCGTGGAAACTATGCAGTCAATTGGAGGAAAATCTCATTGAAAATGGGTCTAAAATATGAAATAGTCTACCATATTTTCCCAACTCTGGTGTACATATAACGGGAGCTATATATAATCTGAACCGATTTCGACTAAATTTGACATGCATAGTTAGAATAATAATTCTGTTATCTCTGCAAAATTTCACGTAAATGGGAGTTTAACTTTGGCCCCCATGGTCATTTGAGTATAAATCGGGAGAAAGATATATATGGAAGCTATATCTAAATCTGAACCGATTTCAACCAAATTTGGCACACTTACCGATACTGTTAAACGTACTCCTTGTGCAAAATTTGAATCAAATCACGGCAAAACTCTGGCTTTTGAGACCATATAAGTTCAAATCGGACGAAAGATATATATGGGAGCTATATCTAAATTTGAACCGATTTCAACCAAATTTGGCACGCATAGCTACAATGCTAATTCTACTCCCTGTGAAAATTTTTAATTAAATCGGAGTAAAAGATTGGCCACTGTGGTCATATGGGTGTAAATCGGGCGAAAGCTATATATGGGAGATATATCTAAATCTGAACCGATTTCAACCAAATTTGGCACGCATAGCTACAATGCTAATTCTACTCCCTGTGAAAATTTTTAATTAAATCGGAGTAAAAGATTGGCCACTGTGGTCATATGAGTGTAAATCGGGCGAACGATATATATGGGAGCTAAATCTAAATCTGAACCGATTTCAACCAAATTTGGCACGCATAGCTACAATGCTAATTCTACTCCCTGTGCAAAATTTCAACCTAATTGGGGTAAAACTCTGGCTTCTGGGACCGTATTAGTCCATATCGGGCGAAAGCCATATATGGGAGCTATATTTAAATCTGAACCGATTTCAATAAAATTTGGCATACTTGACTCTAGTACTAATTGTTCCTCTTGTGCAAAATTTTAAGCAAATTAGGGTAAAACTCTGGCTTCTGGGGCCATATAAGTCCATATCGGGCGAAATATATATACATATATGGGAGCTGTATCTAAATCTGAACCGATTTCTTCCAAAATCACTAGGGATCTATTCTGAGCCAAAACACATACTTGTGCTAAATTTGAAGTCGATTGGACTAAAACTGCGACCTAGACTTTGATTACAAAAATGTGTTCACGGACAGACGGACATCGCTATATCGACTCAGGAGCTCACCCTGAGCATTTTTGCCAAAGACATTATGTGTCTATCTCGTCTCTTTCTGGGTGTTGCAAACATATGCACTAACTTATAATACCCTGTTCCACAGTGTGGCGCAGGGTATAAAAATTTAAATTTTCAAAAATTTGTAGATTTGAATTTTTATAATTCGAGGACTTGGAAGTCAATTTTTTATAATTTTTGAAAACAATCTGACATAGAGAAAGACGTCTTTTCCAAATTATTGTAGAGTCAAAAACCCGAAAAGTCGACTTTTCCAAATTTTAAAAATGTCGATTTTGAGAAAAAATATGAAAACGTCAAAAACTTGAATTTTCAAAAAGTCAACTTTTGAAAATCAAAAAGTCAACAAAGAATAGACTTGTCGACTTTTCTGAATCAATAAGTCGAATGTTCGAAAAATCAAAAAAAAAAAGTTGAAAACATTAAAATTCTACTTTTCCAGGATTTAGAAAGATTTGAAAAATTCGACTTTCCAAATTTTCAAAAATCCACTTTACCCATATTTCATATGTCATTTGCCTTATACAAAAAAGAGATTTCTACTTTTAGAAGATTTTGAGCCTAATGTATATGAGCTATAAAAGTTGAAACATCAAATTTTTAAAAATTTGAAATCTTGAAAGACTTTTTTTGAACAAGTCCATAAGTCAAAAATTCAACTTTTGTAAATTTTCAAAAAATGGTCATCTTGAAAATTCTACTTATCCAGGTTTTAAAAAATCCACAGCTTGAATTTTTTAGGTAATTTAAAAAGTCTTTATAAAATATTTAAATAGTCGAAATAGTGAAAGGACAAATAGATCGATGCATTTTCTTAGTATTTTTGGTAATTAATTTTTTTTATACCCACCACCATAGAATGGTGACGAGGGTATAATAAGTTTGTCATTCCGTTTGTAACACAACGAAATATCGATTTCCGACTATATAGAGTATATATATTCTTGATCAGGGAGAAATTCTAAGACGATATAAGGATGTCCGTATGTCTGTCTGTTGTAATTACGCTACAGCCTTCATTAATGGGGCTATCGTCCTGTAATTTGGCACAGATTCGTGTTTTGTTTGCAGGCAGGTCAAGTTCGAAGATGGGCTATATCGGTCCAAGTTTTCATTTAGTCCCTATTTAATCCGACCTCCCGATTTGGGGTCTTGGGCTTATAAAAACCGTAGTTTTTACCCAATTTACCTGAAATTGGAAATCTAGAGGTATGTTAGCACCATAAAAAGGTTTGGCAAAATGGTGCCTATTGGTTCCTGTTTGGATATAGTCCCCATATATACCGATCTCCCAATTTTATTTCTTGGGCTTCTAGAAATTGTATTTACTATACGATTTGCCTGAAATTGAAAAGCTAGAGGTATTTTATGACCACAAAAAGGTGTGTCAAAAATGGGGTGTATCGGTCCATGTTTTGATATAGAGCCATATAGACCGATCTCCCGATTTTACTTCGTGGACTTCTAGAAATTATATTTACGATGAGATTTGCCTGAAATTTGAAATCTAAAGGTATTCTAAGACCATAAATAGGTGTGGCAAAAATGGGGCGTATCGGTTCATCTTTTGGTATATCTCGATTTACCTGAAATTGGAATTCTAGAGGTATTTTAGGACCATCAAAAAGTGTGCCGAAAATGGTGCTTATCAGTCCATGTTTGGTTATAGTCCCCATATAGACTGATCTCTCGACTATACTTCTTGAGCTTCTAGAATTCATAGTGTTAGTACAAAAAAGGTATTTTTTTCAGCGAAAAGGTACTTTTTACTAAATTTCAACAAAAATTTCACTGGAAGATTATTGAATTTTAAGGAAAATAAAATTTTGACAAAATTTTCTATGGAAATAAAATTTTGCAAAAAATTTTTATAGAAATAAAATTTTGCAAAAATTTTCTATAGAAATAAAATTTTTCAAACATTTTCTATAGAAATAAAATTTTTCAAACATTTTCTATAGAAATAAAATTTTTCAAATATTTTCTATAGAAATAAAATTTTGCAAAAATTTTTCTATAGAAATAAATTTTGCAAAAATTTTTCTATAGAAATAAATTTTGCAAAAATTTTTCTATAGAAATAAATTTTGCAAAAATTTCCTATAGAAATAAAATTTTTACAACATTTTCAATTGAAATAAAATTGTGACAAAATTTTCTACCGAAATAAAAAATCGATAATATAGAATCGCATTCTTTTTCGACTAAAACATTCTTGAAATTCAATAAAATTCTGTTGACTATTGCTTTTACAAAATTGAGATTTTCTTCCCGCATGAACTTATCTGTTTTGCCATATTTGTAAAAGACTATTAATAAGGTTGATAAAGACTTTCTCAAAATATTAAAATATTTTGTCAAAGCTATTGTACCATAAATCTGATATCGACTCAAAAATGTCTACACAAAAAGTACTACGGTACTGACTGGGGTGAAAAAGTATTGAAAAAAGTACTAAAGTACTGCTTTTTCCATCCCTGCCATAGACCGATCTCCCGATTTAAATTTATCTTCGGGAAGCGTACTGGATGAACTAATTTGCTGGGGAGAATATTTGTCATCAAACCCCTTGAAATTCTATATATTATCAACTATCCCGCTACGACGAAGAGTTTTCTAAGGAAACTATTATATTTGATTCATGGTGGTGGGTATTTAAGATTCAGTCCGGCCGAACTTACTGCTGTATATATGTACTTGTCTTGTGCTTATTCTTGCTGTGTTTAGTGCAAATACTGAATAAAACAAAGGAGTCTTACAATTCACGTAAAAAAACTTCTATGTCCATGTCTAGAAGAGCATTTCTAGGTGTCCATTAAAATTAATAACTTATACCCTGTTTCCGTATGTCAAACCAAAACCCAGTCGACTGAAAAGCAGTCACTCGAATTCGAATCAATTTGGGTTTCTCTAATTTGGAAAGTTTATATCGTTTGTATGAGAGTACATTGATTATCAAAAATGAATATTTTCAAATTTTTGGCCTATGAATTGATTCAAATTTCAAAACTGTTTGTAGTTTTTTCTTGACACTTATGGTATATGTTCGTTTGCTACTCGACAACAAAATATGAAGTGACTTGCCTGTCGACATAGAGAAACCCAAATATTTTTTTTTTTTTCATTTCAAATATTCTCGTTCGATATACGGAAACAGGGTATTATATATTTCGTTGAGTTGAAATTTAAAACGACGGTTTCTCCACTTAAAAAGCTATCTTCGTATATAAGCCAGCCGTTTGATTCGTGTTGAGTTACTTTCCTAGTTTTAGTTCAATACTTGTACTAAATGAACTTACAATTCAAATGTTTTCTTTCTTCGCTAGGTTGTATACATCACCCTCCCCCCCATAGTTGTCATTAGTGCACATTATGCCAGTATCGACTCCATAGTCGAGTTGTGTTTTCTTAGTATGTTGCAAACATTAGCCAAGTTGTAACCAAGTTTATTCATAGCTACCGGGGATCATTTGAGCCAGGTCTAAACATGTTGTCTTGCAATTGTTGTAATGCTTCAATAACTTTTGCTCCATCGCTGTACAGTGGAACAAACAACGCCATATGGGAGACAACAAAATACAGATGAAAAACAAAATCTGTTGTTTTAATGAAAAATTCACTTGGAATTCACTTTCAAATGGGGAATGCTATATAAACCATTAATCAAACTCCTTCGTGTATATCGATCGAACCTTCTAAGCACTCATAATGTTTTTTTCCGACTTTAGTTTAGACTCGCAGAATTTTCGATTTTTCATATTTTTTTTTAAAGTTTGATTGTGGACTTTTTCCACCCGGTCCTCTCATATTGAGTTCACATCCAAAGAAAACGATTTTGGTCAACCAGAATCATGGCTAATTGTTTGCTCGTAGTGGGTATGTAAGATCCAAAACCAAATTCTGTTTGGAACATACAAAAATATTGACCTATTTAGTACTTTTTTAGACCTGGATCCACTCTGTGGAATAGAATTTTATAAGATAGTGCATATGTGTGCAGTACCTAGAGTGAGATGGAAACTTGGTATCTTTGGTATCTAATGTTCAAGTCGTCCCCTGAGCACGGTTGCCACAACTGCTTGAATTCTACCAAATCTTGAAGTTTTGGTAGATTTTGCAAAATATTCCTTTCCACCTTAGAAGTACTTCATTTTGCTATAAAAATAAAATGTTGAGAAAATCTTCTACTATATATATTCTGTATATAAAAGAAAACGCAAGTCGTCCGATATTTTTGAAATGTACGGGACACGTGTTTGGAAACCATGGAGTGATTAATCAGTACTTCAGTTTTTGTGCCAGACTTCCCTTGACCATACTCTTTAAAAGAGTTCAAATTTGTTAACGAAAATATGCTTCGGTAGGCGCAACGAGGCGGGCCGGGTTACTCTAGTTTTCTATAGAAATAACATTTTGAGAAAAAATTTTCAGAAAATTTTCTATAAAAATAAACTTTTGAGAAAATTTTCTGCAGAAATAAAATTTTGATAAAATTTTGTATAGAATTTAAATTTTGACAAAATTTTCTATAGGAATAAATGTTTGACAAAATTTTCCATAGAAATAAAATTTTGACAAAATTTTCTATAGATATAAAATTTTGACAAGATTTTCTATAGAAATAAAATGTTAACAAAATTTTCTATAGAATAAAAATTTGGACAAAATTTTTTATAGAAATACATTTTTCATAACATTTTTGAAAAAATTTTCTAAAGAAATAAAATTTTGGGAAAATTTTTTATGAAAATAATATTTTGACAAAATTTTCTATAGAAATAAAATTTTGACAAAATTTTCTATAGAAATAAAATTTTGACAAAATTTTCTATAGAATTAAAATTTTGACAAAATTTTTTATAGAAATAAAATTTTGACAAAATTTTCTATAGAAATAACATTTTCACAAAATTTTCTATAGACATAAAATTTCGACAAAATTTTCTATAGAAATACAATTTTGACAAAATTTTCTATGGAAATGAAACCTTGAAATAAAAGTTTGACAAAATTTTCTATAGAAATAAAATTTTGACAAAATTTTTTATAGAAATAAAATTTTGACATTTTGGGAAAATTTTCTATAGAAATACAATTTTGACAAAATTTTCTATGGAAATAAAATTTCATTATAGAAATAAAATTTTGAGAATTTTTTTTATGGAAATAACATTTTGACAAAATTTTCTATAGAAATAAAATTGTGAAACATTTTTCTTCAAAAATAAAATTTTTATAAATAAAAATTTGAGAAAAAAAAGAAATAAAATTTTGACAAAATTCTCTATAGAAATAAAATTTTTACAAAATTTTACTTCAATTTTAGTTCAATTCAAATTTAAAACAAGGATTAGAAACAATACCTATTTTTTGTGGAAGAAATCGGTTAACATTTAGATATAGCTTCCATAGTTTGCCCGATATTCACCAAGAGACCAGCGTTTAATGTTGATTTTCTTCAAAGTTTGCACAAGGAGAACAATTAATACTATCCTCAAGAGTGACAAATTTGACTCAAATCGCTTTTGATTTAGACACAGCTCCAATATCTTTCGCACGATTATCACTCTTATGGTCATTATGTTACCGCAATTTACGTGAAATTTTTCTGCCATAGAAGAATTTGCATTCTAGCCTTTACATGTCAAATATAAATGAAATCAGTTCACATTTAGATATAGCTCCCATATACAGGGTAGTTGATATACAACAAAGTAAATCCGTGTATTTGTTTTTTTTTTATTTAATTGTTCAAAGGCAAAAAATGTCCAAAATAATAAAAATTTTTACAAAATTGTCTATAGAAATCAAATTGTGAAAAAATTTTTCTTCAAAATAAAATTTTTATAATATTTTCTATAGAAATAAATTTTTGAGAAAATTTTCTAAAGAAATAAAATTTTGTGAAAATTTTCTATGGAAATAAATTTTTGACTTAATTTTCTATAGAAATAAAATTTTGACAAAATTTTCTATAGAAATAAAATTTTGACAAAATTTTCTATAGAAATAAATTTTTGACAAACTTTTCTATAGAAATAAAATTTTCACAAAATTTTCTATAGAAATAAAATTTTCACAAAATTTTCTACAGAAATAAATTTTTGACAAACTTTTCTATAGAAATAAAATTTTCACAAAATTTTCTATAGAAATAAAATGTTGACAAAATTTTTTATAGAAATAAAATTTTGACAAAATTTTCTATAGAAATAAAATTTTGACAAAATTTTCTATAGAAATAAACTTTTGACACAATTTACTATAGAAATACAATTTTGACAAAATTTTCTATAGAAATAAAAATTTAACAAAATTTTCTATAGAAATAAAATTTTGACAAAATTTTCTTTTTAAATACAATTTTGACAAAATTTTCTATAGAAATAAAATTTTGACAAAATTTTCTATAGAAATAAATTTTTAACAAAATTTTCTATAGAAATAAAATTTTCACAAAATTTTCTATAGAAATAAATTTTTGACAAACTTTTCTATAGAAATAAAATGTTCACAAAATTTTCTATAGAAATAAAATTTTCACAAAATTTTCTATAGAAATAAAATTTTGACAAAATTTTTATAGAAATAAAATTTTGACAAAATTTTCGGTAGAAATAAAATTCTGACAAAATTTTCTATAGAAATAAATTTTTGTATAAAAATACATTTTCGACTTAAATTTCTATAGAAATAAAATTTTTACAAAATTTTCTATAGAAATAACATTTTTAAATTTTAGACAAAATTTTCTATAGAAATAAAATTTTGACAACATTTTAGTTCAATTTCAATTTTAGTTCAATTCAAATTTAAAACAAGGATCAGAAACAATACCTATTTTTTGTGGAAGAAATTGGTTAACATTTAATATAGCTTCCATATTTTGCCCGATACTCACCAAGAGACCAGCGTTTAATGTTGATTTTCCTCAAATTTTGAACAAGGGGAGCAATTAATACTGTCCTCAAGTGTTACAAATTTGATTCAAATCGCTTTAGATTTAGACACAGCTCCAATATCTTTCGCACGATTATCACTCTTAGGTCATTATATTACTGCAATTTACGTGAAATTTTTCTGACTTAGAAGAATTTGCATTCTAGCCTTTACATGCCAAATACAGGAGTAGATTTTTTTCGTTATTTGTTATCCTCTAAAATGTGTCGAAAATCAGTTTTATATAGGCTTAATTCTCTCCCTTTCTCTAGTTTGAATTCTATAATTCAACTTACAAGTCCACTGTATACCAAGCCATAATCCAATGTTGTATTTTTGCTGTGCCTTTCTTGACGATCCAGCGTACACAGTTGTTTGTCGTTAACTAAAGGCTTGCGTCTACGGAGACACGCCTAACCGCAAGGCAACCGTTTTTCCTTCCATGCGCTTGGTAATCGGTCGTTTGTTTAACCGGCCTATTGTTGTTGTTGTTTGTGCCGTATTTCTTCTGTTGTTCCACTCATTGTTTGGGCCTGAAGTTAAGCTTTGTTTTAATAAATCTCTTGTTTAAGATTCAGAACACAATTCCTCATTCCTGAGTGTTGGCATTTTCTTTATTGCCCCTTTCCACACGGCTCAATGAATTTGCTTCTATGTTTGAGGCCTTGTTGTTTTATGTCTATCGATTTTGGCTTGTTCTCTTTTATTGCCTCAAACATTCTTGAATTATGTGCTCGTATATGACCTACAAGTGTTCCAAGTCAGGTCTCATTATCTCCAAAGAAAAGTGAATAATTTGAAATAGATTTCGTCGTGATACAACTCAGTTGAATGATTAACTCGGCGCTGACTTCATAAACATGACTTCATAAGTTGGATTTTTTTGGGTGTAATATCTGCAATACATTTTTAAAATAAGGTTAATAGAATTCATGGAAAAGTTGGATACTTAGTTAAAATGCCCAATAAAATTCTAAAACGTAGAAGTTTACGTAACATAAATTAGTCTATTTTCCTTATAATCCAAGAAGACCACGGGAACTGTTTAACGTAGCACTACTCACAGGAAAGGGGGTCGCGGCTGGGCACCTAGAGTTCTGCGTCCAAAACTAAAACCCGTAAGATTATCTATGTAGGGTTTAATTCCGAGGTATCTTGAATAATCACCAAGGGACATGTCAATACCCATGAAGAGATACCCAGCAAAAAAAGAGCTTCCAGTAGTTATGATCCCCAATTTGTGATTAGTGCAAACTTGGATCATCTCTAATGAATTTTACATGGGCTTTTCATAGGACGGAATTAGCAGTTGTGCCTTGGAAGTTCATTTGGATGCAGAAATTTTAAAAAACTTAAAAACAATTTTTTTTCACTTTTTATTTTTATACCCTCCATCATAGGATGGGGGTATATTAACTTTGTCATTCCGTTTGTAACACATCGAAATATTGCTCTAAGACCCCATAAAGTATATATATTCTGGGTCGTGGTGAAATTCTGAGTCGATCTAAGCATGTCCGTCCGTCCGTCCGTCTGTTGAAATCACGCTAACTTCCGAACGAAACAAGCTATCGACTTGAAACTTGGCACAAGTAGTTGTTATCGATGTAGGTCGGATGGTATTGAAAATGGGCCATATCGGTCCACTTTTACGTATAGCCCCCATATAAAGGGACCCTCAGATTTGGCTTGTGGAGCCTCTAACAGAAGCATATTTCATCCGATCCGGCTGAAATTTGGTACATGGTGTTGGTATATGGCCTCTAACAACCATGAAAAATTTGGTCCACATCGGTCCATAATTATATATAGCCCCCATATAAACCGATCCCCAGATTTGGCTTGCGGAGCCTAAAAGAGAAGCAAATTTCATCCGATCTAGCTGAAATTTGGTACATGGTGTTAGTATATGGTCTCTAACAACCACGCAAAAATTGGTCCACATCGGTCCATAATTATATATAGCCCCTATATAAACCGATTCCCAGATTTGGCTTGCGGAGCCTCAAAGAGAAGAAAATTTCATCCGATCCGGTTGAAATTTGGTACATGATGTTGGTATATGGTCTCTAACAATCATGCAAAAATTGGTCCATATCAGTCCTTAATTATATATGGCCCCCATATAATCCGATCCCCCGATTTGGCTTACGGAGCCTCTAAGAGAAGCATATTTCATCCGATCCGGCTGAAATTTGGTACATGATGTTGGTATATAGTCTCTCACAACCATGCAAAAATTGGTCCACATCGGTCCATAATTATATATGGACCCCATATAAATCGATCTCCAGATTTGGCTTGCGCAGCCTCAAAGAGAAGCAAATTGCATCCGATCCGGCTGAAATTTGGTACATGGTGTAGGTATATGGTCTCTAACAACCGTGCAAAAATTGGTCCACATCGGTCCATAATTATATAAAGCGCCCATATAAACCGATCCCCAGATTTGGGTTCCGGAGCCTCAAAGAGAAGCAAATTTCATCAGATCCGCCTGAAATTTGGTACATGATATTGGCATATGGTCTCTAACAACCATGCAAAAATTGGTCCACATCGGTTCATAATTATATATAGCCCCCATATAAACCGATCCCCAGATTTGGCTTGCGAAGTCTCCAAGAGAAGCAAATTTCATCCAATCCGGTTGTAATTTGGAACATGGTGTTAGTATATGATCTTTAACAAGCGTGCCAGAATTGGTCCATATCGGTCCATAATTATATATAGCCCCCATATAAAACGTTCTCCAGATTTGACCTCCGGAGCCTCTTGGAGGAGCAAAATTCATCCGATCAGGTTCAAATTAGGAACGTGGTGTTAGTATATGGTCGCTAACAACCATACCAAAATTGGTCCATATCGGTTCATGGTTGCCACTAGAGCCAAAAATAGTCTACCAAAATTTTATTTCTATAGAAAATTTTGTCAAAATTTTATTTCTATAGAAAATTTTGTAAAAATTTTATTTCTAGAGAAAAATTTGTTAAAATTTTATTCGGTTCACAATAAAATTTTCATCATTGTCAAAATTTTATTTCTATAGAAATTTTTGTTTAAATTTTATTCGGTTCATAATCATGGTTGCCACTCGAGCCAAAAATAATCTACCAAGATTTTATTTCTATAGAAAATTTTGTCAAAAGTTTATTTCTATAGAAAATTTTGTGCAAATTTTATTTCTATAGAAAATTTGGTTAAAATTTTATTTCTGTAGAAAATTTTGTCAAAATGTTATGTCTACTTTGTCAAACTGAATTATATACGTATTGGATCGATCTTTTTTGATTTAATATATACCACGTATGGGCTTACATACAATTTAGAAGATGGTGTTAGGAGGTTTTAAGATACGTTGCCATCGACAAGCGTTACCGCAACTTAAGTAATTCGATTGTGGATGGCAGTGTTTAGAAGAAGTTTCTACGCAATCCATGATGAAGGGCCGTATATACTTGTTATCAATATTTTTTCTTTTTTGTTACACTTTTATTTTCTTATTATCTAATATTGTCAAATTGAAAAACTTCTTCGCTTCATCCGGCGGTTGAACCTGGATCTGTTGGCACCATAACAGAACGCCTTGGCACACTCAGCCACAAACGCCATTGAACACGATGCATCAAAACGTCAATTCAAATGTTTGTGATATGAACCTTATATGATACCACGGAATAACATTCTAACTACTTCCTGAGATGTTCTTTATTATTATGAAATTCTGAGTCGATCTAAGCATGTCCGTCCGTCTGTTGAAATTACGCTAACTTCCGAACGAAACAAGCTATCGACTTGAAACTTGGCATAAGTAGTTGTTATTGATGTAGGTCGGATGGTATTGCAAATGGGCTATATCGGACCACTTTTACGTATGGCCCCCATATAAAGCGACCCCTAGATTTGGCTTGCGGAGCCTCTTAGAGGAGCAAAATTCATCCGATCCAGGTGAAATACGTACGTACGTTGTTTCTGACAATCATGCAAAAATAGGTCCATATCAGTTTATAATTATGTATAGCCCCCATATAAACCGATCCCCAGATTTTACCTCCGGATAATCTTGGAGGAGCAAAATTCATCCGATCCGGCTGAAATTTGGTACGTGGTGTTAGTATATGGTCTCTAACAACCATGCAGGGATTGGTCCATATCGATCTATAATTATATATAGCCCCTATATATATATTTCTATAGAACATTTTGTCAAAATTTTATTTCTATAGAAAAGTTTGTCAAAATTTTATTTTTATAGAAAATTTTTTCAAAATTTTATATCTATAGAAACTTTTGTCAAAATTTATTTCTATAGAAAATGTTGTCAAAATTTTATTTCTATAGAAATTTTTTCCAAATTTTATTTCTATAAAAAATTTTGTCAAAATATTATTTCTATAGAAAATTTGTATGAACTAACTTACAATTTAGAAGACGGTGTTAAGAAGTTTTAAAATACCTTGCCATCGGCAAGTGTTACCGCAACCCAAGTAATTCGATTGTGGATGACAGTTTTTAGTAGAAGTTTCTACGCAATTCATTGTGGAGGGTACATAAGATTCGGCCTGGCCGAACTTACGGCCGTATATATTTGTTTTTTCTTTTATCGATTTTGTAAGTGATCGATTTATATGGGGGCTATATATAATTATGGACCGATGTGGACCAATGTTCGCATGGTTGTTATAGAACATATACTGACACCATGTACCAAATTTGCTTCTCTTTGAGGCTCCGCAAGCCAAATCTGGGGATCGGTTTATATGGGGCTTTATATAATTATAGACCGATGTGGACCAATTTTCGCATGGTTGTTATAGAACATATACTGACACCAGGGCTGTGGAGTCGAGCCAATTTTGCTCGATTCCGACTCCGACTCCAGCATTTTTCATCAGCTAATGTAATATAACTAAATCTCATTTTAATACCACTAATTTGTAGTTCTATTGTGGGGGTACCGTAAGTGGATCGATATAAAGTATCGTATTTATTTATGTGTGCAAAAAAAGTTCTTAATTTCACATTAGATCCCAATTGAACTCTATATTTAAAATTTAGGGTAATGTTTAATAAATAAAATAATGATATAAATACCCATCATAATATGAGAAGATACCAACAGTATATGTATTTGTGGACAAAAATTATTGATACTATCTCAAATCCTTTAAATTTGTTGCGAGCTATATAAACGTTTATATTTCCATATGCATGAATTTGAATCTGAATCGATTTAGACAAAATTGTATATACTTCTACAAAATCTATGTACTTTAAATTTAAATCTAACGTTATGGGACTTAACACAATTTTAACAAAAAATAAAAATGCAAGGAAAGTCTAAAGTCGGGCGGGCCGATTATAATATACTCTGCACAACTTTGTATTTAGATCTACATTTTGATAAAATCTCATATCAGACTTCTACAAAATCTCGGGCAATATTTGGGAAATATTTATAATTGTTTAGTCAATTTCGCAAAAATGCATTTATGATTCATTCATTGAAAATTTTTAAAAATTTGAGTGATTTCTACAAGTTTTCGAGTTAGCAGTGAGCATCAGTGAGCATACAATTTTGGAAAAATTTTTGTTTAGTAAATAAAATTTTGCAAAATTTTCTACAGAAACAAAATTTTGACTAAATTTTCTATAGAAATAAAATTTTGGCAAATTTTTTTATAGAAATCAAATTTTGACCAAATATTTAGAAATAAAATTTTGAATAAAATTTTTATAGAAATAAAATTTGGCAAAAATTTTTATAGAAATAAAAGTTTGAAAAAGCTACCAATAGAAATTCAATTTAAGAAAAAAAAATGTGTAGCAAATAAAATTTTGCAAAATTTTCTATAGAAATAAAATTTTGCAAAATAATATATTCTATAGAAACAAAATTTTGACTAAATTTTCTATAGAAATAAAATTTTGACTAAATTTTATATAGAAAAATAATAAAATAAAATTTCGAATACATTTTTTATAGCAGTGAGCATCAGTAAGAAAAAAAATTTTGAGAAAATTTGCTATAGAAATAAAATATGACAATTTTTTACCCTTCACCACTACTGTGGTACAGGGTATAATAAGTTTGTGCATTTGTATGTAACGCCAAGAAGGAAAGGTCTGAGACCCATCGTTTAGTATACCGATCGTCTTAGAATTAAATTCTGAGTCGATTTAGCGATGTCCGTCTGTCTGTCTGTCTGTCTGTCCGTCTGTCTGTCTGTCTGTTGATGTATTTTTGTGTGCAAAGTACAGCTCGCAGTTTTAGTCTGATTGTCTTAAAATTTGGTATAGGGTCCTGTTTCGGCTCAAAGACGATCCCTATTGATTTTGGAAAAAATCGGTTCAGATTTAGATATAGCTGCCATATATATTTTTCACCGATCTGGTCATAATTGGCGTGTATATCAACCGATCTTCCTCAAATTCCGTACATCCGAATATTTTATGAGTCTCGAAAAACTTGCAAAATATCAGCCAAATCGGTTCAGATTTAGATATAGCTCCCATATATAGCTTTCGCCCGATTTACACTCATTTGCCCACAGAGGCCAATTTTTTGCTCCGATTTAGTTGAAATTTTGCACAGGGAGTAGATTTAGCATTGTAGCTATGAGTGCCAAATTTGGTTGAAATCGGTTCAGATTTAGATATAGCTCCCATATATAGCTTTCGCCCGATTTACACTCATATGACCATAGAGGCCAATTTTTAACTCCGATTTAGTTGAAATTTTGGACAAGGGGTTGAATTAGCATTGTTGCTATGCGTGCCAAATTTGGTTGAAATCGGTTCAGATTTAGATATAGCTCCCATATATATGTTTTTCTGATTTCGACAAAAATGGTCAAAATACCAACATTTTCCATGTAAAATCGCCACTGTTTAGTCGAAAAGTTGTAAAAATGACTCTATTTTTCCTTTACTTCTAATGCATATATATCGAGCGATAAATCATAAATAAACTTTTGCGAAGTTTTCTTAAAATTGCTCCAGATTTAAATGTTTCCCATATTTTTTACTAACATTGTGTTCCACCCTAGTGCATTAGCCGACTTAAATTTTGAGTCTATAGATTTTGTAGAAGTCTATCAAATTCTGTCCAGATCGAGTGATATTTAAATGTATGTATTTGGGACAAACCTTTATATATAGCCCCAACACATTTGACGGATGTGATATGGTATCGAAAATTTAGATCTACAAAGTGGTGCAGGGTATAATATAGTCGGCCCCGCCCGACTTTAGACTTTCCTTACTGGTTTCTTATAGAAATAAAATTTTGAAAAAATTATCAATAAAAATACAATTTTAGAAAAATTTTTGTGTAGTAAATAAAATTCTGCAAACTATTCTACAGAAACAAAATTTTGACTAAATTTTCTATAGAAATTAAATTTTGAAAAAAATTTTCTAATAAAAAAATTTATTACTATAAAATTTTGGCAAAATTTTCTATAGAAATAAAATGCTGACCAAATTTTCTAATAAACAATCTATTGCTGTAAAATTTTGGCAAAATTTTCTATAGATATACAATTTTGACTTAAATTTTTATAGAAATAAAATATCAATAGAAATATAATTAAAAAAAAATTGTGTAACAAACAAGCTTTTGCAAAATTTTCTATAGAAATAAAATTTTGCAAAATATTCTATAGAAACAAAATTTTGACTCAATTTTCTATAGAAATAAAATTTTGACTAAATTTTCTACGGGAAAAAATATTTCTATAGTAAAAAAATTTTGAATAAATTGTTTATAGAAATAAAAATTTGACAAAATTTGCTATAGAAATAAAATTTTGACAAAACTTTTTAAAGAAATAACATTTTGACAATATTTTCAATAAAAATCAACTTTGAAAAAATGTTCTGTCAATATTCCACATATGTATATGGTCTTAAAATAAAATTTAAAAAAATAATAATTTCGGGTATTAAAATGGATCGATCCAGCCCATCTGATAGTCTAACATTCTAGGAAACATCAAAAGATATCCGTAATTGGAAGTTGAATTTCATTTACAATCATGCTGTACATTGATCGAATGAATAACGCAATGGAAACTAATTTGCGTAAAAACTTGCTTAGTTACAAAAATGTGAAGTGTTTTAAAAAATTTGGTTTAGCCGGAGTCGGAGTCGAGCAAAATTTTTACGACTCCGACTCCGACTCCAGCAAAATCTTCAGACTCCGACTCCAAGACTCGGACTCCGACTCCGGCCCCACAGCCCTGACTGACACCATGTACCGAATTTCAGGCGGATCGGATGGAATTTGCTTCTGTTAGAGGCTCCGCAAGCCAAATCTGAGGGTCCGTTTATATGGGGGCTATACGTAAAAGTGGACCGATATGGCCCATTTGCAATACCATCCGACCTACATCAATAACAACTACTTGTATGTGGTGTTAGTATATGGTCTATAACAATCATGGCAAAATTGGGCCTTATCGGTCCATAAATATATAAGCCCCCATATAAACCGATCCCCAGATTTGACCTCCGGAGCCTCTTGGAGGAGCAAAATTCATCCGATCCGGTTGAAATTTGGTACGTGGTGTTAGTATATGGTCTCTAACAACCATGCAAAAATTGGTTCGTATCGGTCCATAATTATATAGACCCCATATAAATCGATCCCCAGATTTGACCTCCGGAACCTCTTGGAGGAGCAAAATTCATTCGATTCGGCTGAAATGTGGCCATGCAAAAATTGTTCCATATCGGTCTATATTTATATAAAGCCAATGGCCAATCACACAAAAATTGGCCCATATCGCCAAAAATAATCTATCAAAATTTTATTTCTATAGAAAATTTTTTTTCAAAATTTTATTACTATAGAAAGTTTTGTCAAAATTTTATTTCTGTAGAAAATTTTGTCAAAATTTTATTTCTATAAAAATTTTTGTCAAAATTTTATTTCCATAGAAAATTTTATCAAAATTTTATTGCTATAGATAATTTAGTCAAAATTTTATTTCTATAGAAAATTTTGTCAAAATTTTATTTCTATAGAAAATTTTGTTTGGTTTAATATATCCCCCTATGGACTAACTTACAATTTAGAAGACGATGTTAAGGATTTTTTAAGATACCTTTCCATCGGCAGGTATTACCGCAACCCAAGTAATTCGATTGTGGATGACAGTCTTTAGGAGAAGTTTCTACGCAATCCATGGTGGAGGATACATAAGATTCGGCCTGGCCGAACTCACGGCCGTACCTCCTTTTTATAGCCGAGTCCGAACGGCGTTCCACATTGCAGTGAGACCACTTAGAGAAGCTTTTAAAACACTCAGAAATGTCAACAGCATTGCTGAGGTGGAAAACTTTTTGGTGTTTGGTCGAAACTGGATTTGAAACCACGACCCTGTGTATCCAAGGCGAGCATGCCAACCATAGCTTCACGGTGGTTATATCGTCTCTGAAATTCTCCCTGATCAAGAATAAATATATACTTCATATAGAGCGGAAATCGATATTTCGATGTGTTACAAACGGCAGGACAAACTTTTCATTCTATGGTGGTGGGTATAAAACTATTAAAATCAAGGAAATTCGCTCATATTGTGATTTGGATTGGTTCTAGAGCCGTGGAGGATTCACTTTTTTGTTAGTGTATGGTTGGTTTTGCGCAAATATTACTGACCATTATGGCAGTCCTAGCTCTTTTAATTAAACTCCATCTTCCAATATAACCACGTGTTATTTTCAATTATCATTAAAACGTTTGACGGAATATTGCATGTGAATTTTATGTGTAGTCTGAAGGCATGGATGGTCAAAACCTTTGAAACTTGGTAACCTCTGTACATTTTTCATGCCGAGGTTGATCAACTTTTGGCCTGAGATTTCAATGGAATTGCGTTTACATCGGCTCATTATCAAAAATTTTATTTATTTGCTTTAGGACAGCGGCGGTATAAACTTCTTCTAATGATGAAAATCCTTATTTGCTTAAGGGTCTGTTCCCATAGCAAATAAAAAGATGTGTACTTTGTCTATTTATGTACAGGGAACATGAACACATTTGATGAGCGGCAAATGTCGTTTACCTTTCGTTCTGGCCGCTCACTCGTTCCTTAGACCCTGCCTGGAACAGACAAACATCTAGCAAAGCATAACGCCAACAATGAAAACACAAACGTGAATGTTTGTCAACTACGCATTTTTCGACCTACACAAATACAGTGCGCGTTTTACGTGCCGTAAAATGAACACTGAACTGCGTGCAGATCATTGCACTATGGGAAGGAAACGTACTTCTGCCTAAGGATTGTTCAGGGTTGTTGCATATAACGAGTGCAAAGATAATTGAGTATAACAAGATTGAGCATTGTGCTCTTATCAAGAGAAGACAAATGTCAAGGTGTAGAGGGCTATCAGAAAAAAATTGTTTTATTTGTCAATTTTTTCCAAAGCAGCTCTGCCCAAGAATAAATTTAAACGGCAATATTCGGCAATAAAGTACCCATCCTTTTTATTTTAATTTTCTACAATCGTTTTGGTACTGCTTTTGTGGGTTTTTATTCAGAAGTTTATGAAAAACACAAATGTTATGATATTTTCCGACGCAAACGGCTTACATTTGAGAGACACGTCGACGCAAACTTTATGATATTTTGTTGGTAGAGTCCTCTGGTGCTTCAGTTTTGCTATGACAAGACTGCATCTTCTTCTCAATTATCTTTGACGAGTGTTGTCCTAAAATTTGGTATAGGGTCTTGCTTCGGCTCAAAGACGATCCCTATTGATTTTGGAAAAAATCGGTTCAGATTTAGATATAGCTGCCATATATATTTTTCACCGATCTGGTCATAATTGGCGTGTATATCAACCGATCTTCCTCAAATTCCGTACATACGAATATTTTATGGGTCTCGAAAAACTTGCAAAATATCAGCCAAATCGGTTCAGATTTAGATATAGCTCCCATATATAGCTTTCGCTCGATTTACACTCATATGACCACAGTGGCCAATCTTTTACTCCGATTTAATTGAAATTTTGCACAGGGAGTAGAATTAGCATTGTAGCTATGCGTGCCAAATTTGGTTGAAATCGGTTCAGATTTAGATATAACTCCCATATATAGCTTTCGCCCGATTTACACTCATATGACCACAGTGGCCAATCTTTTACTCCGATTTAATTGAAATTTTGCACAGGGAGTAGAATTAGCATTGTAGCTATGCGTGCCAAATTTGGTTGAAATCGGTTCAGATTTAGACATAGCTCCCATATATATCTTTCGCCCGATTTACACTCATATGACAACAGAGGCCAATTTTTAAATCCGCTTTAGTTGAAATTTTGCACAGCATTGTAGCTACACACAAAAAAAAAATTTTCTGGTTCAATCACGAAATTAATTGATCCAATTAATTTTTTAATTGAAATGTCTTCAATCACAGAAATGATAGTATCAATTAAAAAATTAATTGAAGGTCAATTAAAAAATTAATTGATCCAATTAAAAAAATTAATTGATACTATTAATTTTTGTGATTGATTTTTGTTTCAATTAAAAAATTTGTTGAATCAATTAAATTTTTAATTGAATATTTTTTGAAACTCAATTAAAATTTTAATTGGAAAAATTTTCGTGAAATTTTTTTCTGTGTATGCGTGCCAAAACTGGTTGAAATCGCTTCAGATTTAGATATAGCTCCCATATATATGTTTTTCCGATTTCGACAAAAATGGTCAAAATACCAACATTTTCCTTGTAAAATCGCCACTGCTTAGTCGAAAAGTTGTAAAAATGACTCTAATTTTCCTAAACTTCTAATACATATATATCGAGCGATAAATCATCAATAAACTTTTGCGAAGTTTCCTTAAAATTGCTTCAGATTTAAATATTTTCCATATTGTTCCACCCTAGTGCATTAGCCGACTTAAATTTTGAGTCTATAGATTTTGTAGATTTGTCTATCAAATTCTGTCCAGATCGAGTGATATTTAAATGTATGTATTTAGGACAAACCTTTATATATAGGCCCCCAACACATTGACGGTATCGAAAATGTAGATCTACAACGTGGTATAGTCGGCCCGCCCGACTTTAGACTTTCCTTACTTGTTTTCACTTGTTAAAGAAAATTTCGTAGTATGAAGGAAAAAATTGGCGTTAAAAATTGCAAAAATGTCTTTAGTACAATACGAAGATTATAATGGGCTCATTATTGGTAAAATGAACACATTTTAAGAAATTTTAAACTATTTTGTGGGAGACCCGCATTTAGTTAATCTTTATGCTTCATCTGTGTATAATTTTTTTCCCTCTGTTTTAGTTATTTTCACAAACGTACACAAAAAATTATTAACGTCATGGAAACAGTGATAAAACTAAACATCTCCGATTTACTTGAAATTCACACACAACGTGGGGAAAGATTGTGAAGTTATATGGGGTACATCCCCTCCCTCAATCTATGGTAAATTTTCCGATTTGCTTGAAGGTTTCAGGTTGAGGATTTTCTTTTTCGATATTTGGTCGGTAAGGCCACCTCCCCGATAATCGTAGAAAGGTCTCTTGAGGGAGGACCTTGCCCACTCTAGAAAAAGGGAGACCCTCAAGAAAAATGTGAGCCCCACAAAATGTAAAAACCTATTTACGATTTTCCATTTCTATATTTTGCTACTGTACTGTATTATAAATGTATGGCCATAGCCCCTCTTGCTAAAACTTGTCCGAATACGATAATGGCTTCCTCTTTGCCCTACTTTTTTTTTTTAAAGTACATTAGAAAACGAAACTTTTCCGGTTTTCTTCACAGACGAAAAAGACTGTTTTTCATATGTTTGGGTGTTAAAATTATATGTTTGGAAAATTTTTAACACAATATTTTTAAGTGCAAGCATATAATGTTCAGAAACTAGCATAACATGTTTGGAACATATATGTTAATATGTTAGAACATATTATGCTTGGAACATAAAACGTTTGTAAATATAATGTGCTTGGATGCAAACTTATATTAATTTAGAAATAGCCTATAAACAAATATGTGTTTAGAAACAGAGAATTACAGAGTATGCTGCAAGTAAAAGAATGGAAGTAACAAAAATATATGTACACAAAGAATGTTTATGTTATTTTGAACATAAACCCTATTTTATCCCACATTTGAAACTAAAAATCCCCAAATACAAACATTTCGATATATAATGATGATTTGCCAATCGAACAAACTTATTTTCGCCGCGAAGAATTGCCCTGTCATCATTAGACTTCCGCAAAATCTTTTTTGTCGTCTGTCTCATTCGCATGTTAGAGCTACACTGGTAAGAGCCAAAGCAAAGAATAAAATCCAGAATTTAGAATACCATCCTAATCCACTTGTTTTCCATTTTTGTGTTTTTATTTTCTATCGTTTTTGGAATCAAATATCCACTGTTTCTTACGAGAAAAAAAAAATCAATATTCATTGGGAATTATTGAATTGGTGGTTTGCTCACGAGCCGTCCTTCTCCTCCCGCAGATTGGTTGCATCCCATCTTCATTACCCTCCAACTGATTGTCATCATCATCACTTAAACAAAGAAAATTTCATTAAAATTTTTTTTCTACCAGTGCATGCCTAATGTGAAACATAATATGTTTGAACGATACAAACAATATTTTGTTTAGACTAATCCTGAAAATATATATGCTTGAAGCAAAATGGGTTTCGGGAAGTATGTTACAGAAGCGATTTTTTTGAGGGTGTTGAAATTGACGGAGGACGTGGGAAGAGGTTATAAAATTAATATGGGGTGCCTGATTTTTCGCTATCTGCAGGAGGAAGGGGACCATGACCGGCCTTTTGAAAGTTGGGCTTTAGTTTGCTGATTTGCCTGAAATTTTTAGCGGTTTTAGCGATGATGTTATTTTCTTGACAAACATTAGCTACTATATTTAATCTGGGAGTGAGACTTCCCCTTTACCCGATTTGTTTCTAAGAATAGTGCAATCCCTAAACTTTTACGATTTAGCTTAAATTTACAGGTTATAAAATCAATACAGGGATTTTCGATAAGTAGGCCACTTTCCGAAGAAGGTTGGGGGTTGGAACCTAAATAAAAACCTTGAACTTAACTTTATATACTCTCTGCCATAGGCTGGGGGAGCATTGTCCGTCCATTCGTCTGTTGAAATCACACTAACTTTGAAACGAAACAATCTATCGGTTTGAAAATTGGCACAAGCAAATTTCATTCGACCCGGTTCAAATTTGGTACTTAATTTCAGTATATGGCTTCTAAAAACCACATATAAAGCCGCACACAAATTGGACTGCCGGTGTCTCTTGGAAGGATAAATATTTCATAATCATTAAAATAAAAATGAACAATATTTCATAATCAGTTGGGTTCATGTTGCGCTTTTGTAAAATTTAGTCTATGGTGCATTGACAGCATATTTCTTTAGTAGGCGTTGCATCCTTCCAACAGCCTAAAATAAAAAGCTACAGAAGGGAAGAGATGCCTTGCCTCCTCCCTTATCTAGCATGTGTACAAGAATACAATTGAATATTCGCATGGGCTAATGCTGCAGAGTTTACTTGTTGGCATGTAAATCCGTTTAGCTTGCTTTCGAACGCATTTGTTTGTCAAAATGGTCTGTCTGTCTGTCAAGCTGGTTGAGCCATATTTGAAGAGGCGAATACTGGTTTAAAACGCCACACAGAAGAAGCTGGTAAACTACCATTGTAAATAGATTCTTTTTTTGCTCCGTATTTGGTACGAAATTATTATTATTGTTTGAACTTGATCATTGAGTCTATGAAGCAAATTGTAAACTCATTGAAACAAAAATTGAAAATACAATCCTCGAAAAATTATTTTTTTATATATATGGAAAACTTAATTTGGTAATATCTTCTTAAATATGCGTCTCAGAGTAAATAGGTCGTTAATTCATGACACACCCCCAAAAAAGTTTAAGTCTCCAAAAAATCCAAATTTTTATATGAAAAACTTATTTTGCCCATATCTCCTTAAATATGCGTCCTATAGCCAAAAGGGCGTTAATTCGTAACCTCCACCAATAAATGAAAATTCCTATGGAAAACCTCGAAAACTGTGGTGAATTTCTCTACTATCACTTTGTGCTGCTCGATTCTATGTTTAGCTCAATGATGAAGTTGGCCCGTTACCGAATTTGGCTTTCTCCGATGAGAAGCCATTCCCAATTGGGAAGCTTTTGAGCAAACAAAGTGACAAAGAGATCAGCAGAAAAGTCACACTTTCGATTGGCCACCAGAACTCAAGAGCCGCCGTAATAATCGATAGTCGTCTGCCGCTCGTATTCATCAACCGTTGGGTTAAATTTAAGGCGGATATAATCGGAAAATGTCCTAAAGGCAGCATTGAAGCCTGGGACACACATTTGTCCATTTTGTAATAAATTTTAATTAATTACAAATTTTCTCAAAATTTTACTTCTATCGAAAATTTTGTAAATTTTTTAGTTTCTATATTCTAATATTTCTATCGAAAATTTTGTAAATTTTTTAGTTTCTATAAAAAATTGTTTCAAATTGTTTGTTTCTATAGAAAATGTTGTCGAATTTTTTGTTTCTATAAAAAATCTTTGTCAAAATTTTATTTTAAGAAAATTTTGTCAAAATTTTATTTTAAGAAAATTTTTTCAAAATTTTATTTCTATAGAAATTTTTTTCAAAATTTTATTTCTATAGAAATTTTTTGTCAATTTTTTTTTTCTATAGAAAATTTTGTCAAAATTTTATTTCTTTCGCAAATTTTCTAAAAACTTGTATTTCTGTAGATAATTTTGTCAAAATTTTATTTCTATTGCACATTTTTTCAAAATTTTATTTCTATAGAAAATTTTGCCAGTATCGTCACTTTCGTGCAGTGTATAATGGCTATTTCGGTCGTTTGAAGGTCATAGTTCGTGGCAAAGGTATCCAATTCGAACAAATCTACATTGATTCAAAAATTTTATATTATTACCGACATTTTTTGCTTATCAATAATAATATTTACCAAAAAAAAAAAAAAAACAAGTATATACGTCCGTAATTTCGGCCAGGCCGAAGCTTATGTACCCTCCACCATGGATTGAGTAGAAACTTCTTCTAAACACTGCCATCCAGAATCGAATTACTTAAGTTGCGGTAACGCTTGCCGATGGCAAGGTATCTTAAAACCTCCTAACACCGTCTTCTAAATTGTATGTAAGTCCATACGTGGTATATATTAAATCAATAAAAGATCGATCAAATACGTATATAATTCGGTTTGACAAAATTTTCTATAAAAATAAAATTTTAACAAAATTTTCACAAAAGTTTCCATAGAAATAAAATTTTGACAAAATTTTCTATAGAAATAAAATTTTGACAAAATTTTCTATAGAAATAAAATTTTACAAATTTTTGGAAGCCACCGTGGTGCAATGGTTAGCATGCCCGCCTTGCATACACAAGGTCGTGGGTTCGATTCCTGCTTCGACCGAACACCAAAAAGTTTTTCAGCGGTGGATTATCCCACCTCAGTAATGCTGGTGACATTTCTGAGGGTTTCAAAGCTTCTCTAAGTGGTTTCACTGCAATGAGGAACGCCGTTCGGACTCGGCTATAAAAAGGAGGTCCCTTGTCATTGAGCTTAACATGGAATCGGGCAGCACTCAGTGATAAGATAGTAGTTCACCAATGTGGTATCACAATGGACTGAATAGTCTAAGTGAGCCCGATACATCGGGCTGCCACCTAACCTAACCTAACAACATTTTCTATAGAAATACAATTTTGACAAAATTTTCTATAGAAATAAAATTTTGACAAAATTTTCTATAGAAATAAAATTTTGACAAAATTTTCTATAGAAATAAAATTTTGACAAAATTTTCTATAGAAATAAAATTTTGACAATATTTTCTATAGAAATAAAATTTTGACAATATTTTCTATAGAAATAAAATTTTGGTAGATTATTTTTGGCTCGAGTGGCAACCATGATTATGGACCGAATAAAATTTTAACAAAATTTTCTATAGAAATAAAATTTTGACAAAATTTTCTATAGAAATAAAATTGTGACAAAATGTTCTATAGAAATAAAATTTTGGTAAATTATTTTTGGCTCGAGTGGCAACCATGATTATGGACCGAATAAAATTTTAACAAAATTTTCTATAGGAATAAAAGTTTGACCAATTTTTCTATAGAAATAAACTTTTGACAAAATTTTCTATAGAAATAACATTTTGGTAGATTTTTTTGGCTCGAGTGGCAACCATGATTATGAACCGAATAAAATTCTAACTAAATTTTCTATAGAAATAAAATATTGGTAGATTTTTTTTGGCTCGAGTGGCAACCATGATTATGAACCGATATGGACCAATTTTTGTGTGATTGGAGATCGGCTATATATAACTATAGACCGATATGGACCAATTTTGGTATGGTTGTTAGCGGCCATATACTTTCACCATGTACCACATTTCAGCCGGATCGGATGAAGTTTGCTTCTCTTAGAGGCTCCGCAAGCCAAATCTGGGGATCGGTTTATGTGGGGGCTATATATAATTATGGACCGATGTGGACCAATTTTTGCATAGTTGTTAGAGACCATATACTAACACCATGTACCAAATTTCAGCCGGATCGGATGAAATTTGCTTCTCTTAGAGGCTCCGAAAACAAAATAGGGGGATCGGTTTATATGGGGGCTATATATAATTATGGACCGATGCGGACCAATTTCTGCATGGTTGTTAGAGACCATATACCAGCACCATGTACCAAATTTCAGCCGGATTGGATGAAATTTGCTTCTCTTAGAGGGTGTGCAAGCCAAATTTGGGGGCCCGTTTATATGGGGGCTATACGTAAAAGTGGACCGATATGGCCCATTTGCAATACCATCCGACCTACATCAATAACAACTACTTGTGCCAAGTCGATAGCTTGTTTCGTTCGGAAGTTAGCGTGATTTCAACAGACGGACGGACGGACATGCTCAGATCGACTCAGAATTTCTTCACGACCCAGAATATACACGCAGAGAAGGAATATGATCACCCCAACCATGTTCCAAGAGCAAAATGCTACTTTTTCACGGAAAACATGTAGCAAGTTTGTCGAAACCATGTTCTTTTCTCGGAGATTATGTATCTGATTTCGGAAAGCATGTTATGTTTGACGAGAAAAGAATATGTTTGCGACAAAAATGATACATGGTCGCTGTGAAAAAGTAATATGGTGCTCTTGAAACATGTTTGAGGTGATCATATTCCTTCTCTGGGTGTATATACTTTATGGGGTCTTAGAGCAATATTTCGATGTGTTACAAACGGAATGACAAAGTTAATATACCCCCATCCTATGGTGGAGGGTATAAAAAGAGCGATCAAATACGTATGTAGTTCAGTTTGACAAAATTTTCTGTAGAA
Source organism: Haematobia irritans (assembly GCF_050003625.1). NCBI lineage: Eukaryota > Metazoa > Arthropoda > Insecta > Diptera > Muscidae > Haematobia > Haematobia irritans. The sequence goes on from NC_134400.1 coordinate 131,368,143, forward strand.
ATAAAATTTTAACAAAATTTTCTATAGAAATAAAATTTTCACAAAAGTTTCTATAGAAAAAGAAATTTGACAAAATTTTCTATAGAAATAAAATTTTGGTAGATTATTTTTGGCTCGAGTGGCAACCATGATTATGGACCGAATAAAATTTTGACAAAATTTTTTATAGAAATAAAATTTTAACAAAATTTTCTATAGAAATAAAATTTTAACAAAATTTTCTATAGAAATAAAATGTTGACAAAAATTTGCTATAGAAATAAAATTTTGACAAAATTTTCTATAGAAATAAAATTTTGGTAGTTTATTCTTGGCTCGAGTGGCAACCATGATTATGAACCGATATGGACCAATTTTTGTGTGATTGGAGATCGGCTATATATAACTATATGGATCAATATGGACCAATTTTGGTATTTTGGTACTAACACCACGTTCCAAATTTGAACCGGATCGGATGAATTTTGCTCCTCCAAGAGGCTCCGCAAGCCAAATCTGGGGATCGGTTTATATGGGGGCTATATATACTTATGGACCGATGTGGACCAATTTTTGCATATACCAACACCATGTACCAAATTTCAGCCGGATTGGATGAAATATGCTTCTGTTAGAGACTCCGCAAGCCAAATCTGTGGGTCCCTTTATATGGGCGCTATACGTAAAAGTGAATCGATATGGCCCATTTGCAATACCATCCGACCTACATCAATAACAACTACTTGTGCCAAGTTTCAAGTCGATAGCTTGTTTCGTTCGGAAGTTAGCGTGATTTCAAGGGACGGACGAAGGGACATGCTCAGATAAACTCAGAAGTTCACCACGGCCCAGAATATATATACTTTTGGGAGCCACAGTGGTGCAATAGTTAGCATGCCCGCCTTGCATACACAAGGTCGTGGGTTCGATTCCTGCTTCGACCGAACACCAAAAAGTTTTTCAGCGGTGGATTATCCCACCTCAGTATCCCTAGTGACATTTCTGAGGGTTTCAAGGCTTCTCTAAGTGGTTTCACTGGAATGTGGAACGCTGTTCGGACTCGGCTATAAAAAGGAGGTCCCTTGTCATTGAGCTTAACATGGAATCGGGCAGCACTCAGTGATAAGAGAGAAGTTCACCACTGTGGTATCACAATGGACTGAATAGTCTAAGTGAGTCTGATACATCGGGCTGCCACATAACCTAACCTAACCTAACCTAACATGGGGTCTTAGAGCAATATTCCGATGTGTAAGAAACGGAATGACAAAGTTAATATACCCCCATCCTATGGTGGGTATAAAAATATCCTGTATCCTATCCTATCCTGTATTTGTATGTAACCATATATTCCAAAAACAAACAAAAAATCGCAGTTTTTCGATCTGAGAAAACTTTATTTGAGTGAAAGGGAAGTTTTCCGTCTTGGAAGCAATACCAAGATTTTGACGGAAAATAAGAAATCATTGTTAAATTTTTGTTTGAGTCCACAGGAAGTTTTCCGGTATCAAATATTGTGAGTATATTTGAATGTCCTGTCCCAAAACACATATCAACACTTGTGATATATGTTCTGAAATGTTTTCAATGAATATTAAATTTTATCGACAATTCAACACGTATGGCAAAAGAATAATAAATCTTACACGGCATACGGTCAATCAAACCATAAACAAAAGAGCCCGCAAAAAACAAATGGCAAAAACTTCATTAACCAAAAAGAAAAATGCAACCAAAGGCATTAAAGAAATTTTGAATGCAACACATGATCTTGGAATATTTTTATCTCTCCTTTTGTAATTTTTTGCCTTTATACAGAGAAAGAGAATTTTTACCAAATACTCTCTGTGAAGTATCTCAAAGATATTTTTGTTTTTTTTTCGTCTTTTCAATGTAAACAAACGCCACTGGAAGTGAACCAATTGGAAAATGTACTGTTGTTGCGCTTAGGCCAATATGAACAACCCATAACTGGGAGAGAAAATTCGGTTTCTCAGAGAGAGAGAGAGAGAGAGAAAGAGAGATTTGTATTCTACAAGTGGTTGCAAGAGTAGTTGGAATATCTACCGTACATTTATCTGTATCCAATGGATACAAAACCTTATTGTGTTTCATCCAAGCATTTGTGTGGGCCCCCGGTGTTCAGCGGGCAACTGGCAAACTATAATGAATCTCTGAGCGGCAATCAGGGATCAGTCGCATTTCGACATTCAACGAACATAGGTTTGAAGCGCGCATGATATCTGTTTGTTTTTACGCCTCCGCCTAAATAAGTTTTTTGTTATGAAATCTAAAACGCGTTTGCGGCATATTTACAAAGAAGAAAAAAATTGGAATTAAATTACGACCGCACAAGTGATCGTATATTGTGCAAATAAACAACAACACATATACAGGGTGCATTAAAACAATATTAAAAAAATATAACAAATACAAGTTCAACAACTTTACAAAGAATATAGTTAAAATTCAAAAAAAAAAAAAAAGATTTTGAAATTGGTGCCGGAAAATTTAATGCAAATATTCACATACATCAAAGAATAATATCAATGGCCTTTAGTGTATAAAAAACAATAGAAATTGTTTACAAAAAAAAATCGGAAATTTTAATTAAAGAAAAAAAAATTCAATTTATTCAATTGTGTGAATTGTGTGGCAAAAAAACAACGAAAATTGCTTACCAAACAATAAGTGATTATTTTTTTATTCATAGAATTATTCACAAGAATTATTCTAGATACTCACGGATATATCATCAGAAATTTGCGAAACCGATTATTCATCATCGAATAGAACGACTTCATTTCAATGATGTTGATTAAAGCATGAGCTCTATTTTATTGTCATTGCCACAACGTTACAAGCGACAATTACAAGCAATGACTTTAGGCGTTATCATCATTTACACCACTTTGGTGCTCTATCAAAGTTCATATGGATATCCAAATATTGATGTAAGTTTACAAGGATTATGGTCCTAAAGTTGGAGATACAAAAAAAAAAAAACAGTGGAGGTTGTAATGTATACTAAGAACAAAATTTTAATTTAATTTGTCAAAATTTTATTTCTATAGAAAATTTTGTCAAAATTTTACTTCTATAGAAAATTTTGTCAAAATTTTATTTCTATAGAAAATGTCTATAAAGGTTTATGAAGAACCTCTTAGTCGAAGTAAAACTTTTTAATTTTTTTTCCAATATTTTGCAAAACCTAAAATTTGAGAGCAATAGTGAAGCGAAGATTTTGTGGTAATCTAACAAAAAAAAAATTGTTATTTTATTTTTGTCATCTAATAAAGACGATTCTTTAAGATGCTAAAGAAACTTATGCTGGAGATCGGTTAATTTGCTGTTATATCTATAGGGCGGTTGATATGTAATGCGATAAAGTAAAGCGCTATATTTTTTATTTATTTTTATTGCTCAAAAACAAAAACTGTCGGAAATTACATAAAATTTTAGATTCAGTTTAGATTTGTTCGAATAGGCTATCTTTGGCATGGATTATGATCTCCAACACCATCACACGTTGCACTAAATGGACACTGTGGTATTTTGGCCCATTTTTGGTGAAGAGGTCGACATTTGGATTTCGTCGACATTTTGGATTTCCTGAGTATCAACCTTATTCTCAACAATGTATCAGGAGGCATAATCCATCGGAATTAGATCCATAGATTTTGGTAATCATTGTGCGGTAAAAATGAAGCAAGGAAATTCCTTTTAAAAAACATTCTGGTTGATGAGTTCTGCGTATAAAATGCTTGTCAGCCCTCGGCTTCAATACTGTCTTATGACACATTTCCTATAAAATTCGGCATTTTTTTTGACTCCACGGTCGATAAATACGAGCGGCGTTTCGAAAAACTTTGCAAGGTTTCGATGGGCATTGTGCGCTAGAAATAAAGCAACGAACCTCCTGTTTAAGCCATTCTAGGTTGAAGCGTGGTGAGTACGATGCGATGGTCCCAGGTCTTCCACCTAAACGCTTGGCTGACCAGGGCTCATTACATTTGTTTTAAGACATTTTCCCGATAACATTCGGCATTTATTTTGATACTACGGTCGCTGGATCAAACATTCGCATTACAGAATTACACAATTGCCATCGCCGATGGCCAACAAATTTTCAAAATTTGGAGAAAATACCAAACAAAAAATCTTAGTTTCCAAAATTTTATTTCTATAGAAAATTTTGTCAAAGTTTTACTTCTATAGAAATTATTGTCAATATTTTATTTCAATAGGAAATTTTCTTAAAATTTTATTTCAATAGAAAATTTTCTTAAAATTTTATTTCAATAGAAAATTTTCTTTAAATTTTATTTCTATAGAAAATTTTCTTTAAATTTTATTTCTATAGAAAATTTTGTCAAAATTTTATTTCTATAGAAAATTTTGTCAAAATTTTATTTCTATAGAAAATTTTGTCAAAATTTTATTTCTATAGAAAATTTTGTCAAAATTTTACTTCTATAGAAAATTTTGTCAAAATTTTACTTCTATAGAAAATTTTGTCAAAATTTTATTTCTATAGAAAATGTCTATAAAGGTTTATGAAGAACCTCTTAGTCGAAGTAAAACTTTTTAATTTTTTTTCCAATATTTTGCAAAATCTTTCAAAACATCAAGAAATCTACCAATCTACCAAACAGTAGAAAATCTACTTTTTTAGTAGAATTTTCCAACATTTTATTTCTATAGAAGATTTTGTCAAAATTTTATTTCTATAGAAACTTTTGTCAACATTTTTTTTTTTCAATAGAAAATTTTCTTAACTTTTTATTGCAATAGACAAATTTGTCAAAATTCTATTTCTATATAAATTTTTGTCAAAATTTTGTTTCTATAGAAAATTTTGTCAAAATTTTATTTCTGTAGAAAATTTTATCAAAATTTTATTTCTATAGAAAATTTTGTCTTTAGAAAATTTTGTCCAAATTGTAAATCTATATAATTTTTTCTAAATTTTATTTCTATAGAAAATTTTATCAAAATTTTATTTCTATAGAAAATTTTGGTAAAATTTTATTTCTATAGAAAATTTTGTCAAAATTTTATTTCTATAGAAAATCTTTGTCAACATTTTATTTCTATAGAAAATTTCGTTAAAAATTTATTTCTATAGAAAATTTTGTCAAAATTTCTATAGAAAATTTTTATAAAGGTTTGTGAAGAACCTCTTAGTCGAAGTAAAACTTTTGAATTTTTTTTCTCAATATTTTGCAAAATCTTTCAAAACATCAAGAAATCTACAAACAGTAGAAAATCTACTATTTTTAGTAGAATTTTCCAAAATTTTATTTCTATAGAAAATTTTGTCAAAATTTTATTTCAATAGAAATTTTTCTTTAAATTTTATTTCTATAGAAAATTTTGTCAAAATTTCTATAGAAAATTTCTATAAAGGTTTGTGAAGAACCTCTTAGTTCAAGAAAAACTTTTTTTTTAATATTTTGCAAAATCTTTCAAAACATCAAGAAATCTACCAATCTACCAAACAGTAGAAAATCTATTATTTTTAGTAGAATTTTCCAAAATTTTGTCAAAATTTTATTTCTATAGAAACTTTTGTCAACATTTTTTTTTTCAATAGAAAATTTTCTTAACTTTTTATTGCAATAGACAAATTTGTCAAAATTTTATTTCTATATAAAGTTTTGTCAAAATTTTATTTCTATAGCAAACTTTGTCAAAATTTTATTTCTATAGAAAATCAAAATCAAAATTTTATTTCTATAGAAAATTTTGTCCAAGTTTTAATTCTATATATTTTTTTTCTAAATTTTATTTCTATAGAAAATTTTATCAAAATTTTATTTCTATAGAAAATTTTATTAAAATTTTATTTCTATAGAAAATTTTTTCAAAATTTTATTTCTATAGAAATTCTTTGTCAACATTTTATTTCAATAGAAAATTTTGTCAAAATTTTATTTCAATAGAAAATTTTCTTTAAATTTTATTTCTATAGAAAATTTTTATAAAGGTTTGTGAAGAACCTCTTAGTCAAAGTAAAACTTTTGATTTTTTTTTCAATATTTTGCAAAATCTTTCAAAACATCAAGAAATCTACCAATCTACCAAACAGTAGAAAATCTACTATCTTTAGTAGAATTTTCCAAAATTTTATTTCTATAGAAAATTTTGTCAAAATTTTATTTCTATAGAAAGTTTTGTCAACATTTTTTTTTTCAATAGAAAATTTTCTTAACTTTTTCTTGCAATAGACAAATTTGTCAAAATTTTATTTCTATATGAATTGTTATCAACATTTTATTTCTATAGAAAATTTTGTCAAAATTTTATTTCTGTAGAAAATTTTATTAAAATTTTATTTCTATAGAAAATTTTGTCCAAATTTTAATTCTATATATTTTTTTTCTAAATTTTATTTCTATAGAAAATTTTATCAAAATTTTATTTCTATAGAAAATTTTATCAAAATTTTATTTCTATATAAATTTTTGTCAAAATTTTATTTCTATAGAAAATTTTGTCAAAATTTTATTTCTATAGAAAATTTTATCAAAATTTTATTTCTATAGAAAAATGTATCAAAATTTTATTTCTATAGAAATATTTATCAAAATTTTATTTCTGTAGAACATTTGGTCAAAATTTTATTTCTATAGAAAATTTTGTCAAAAATTTCTATTATTTCTATAAAGGTTTGTGAAGTACCTCTTAGTTGGAGTAAAACTTTTTAATTTTTTTCAATATTTTGCAAAATCTACCAAAACATCAAGAAATTTACCAAAAAGTAAAACCTACCAATTGTGGCAACCGTGGAAGCCGTCAACATTTTTTGTGCATCAGTGAACTCTTGCACTTTTTGGAACATCAATGGCTTTATTTCAGGCCCATTTCTCAATTATTGTCCAAAAATTGCTCACCAATATACACAGATATGTTAGATCCCAGCAAAAAATTTAGAAGTTCTTCTAAAGGCACAACTATAAAAGCACTTCTAAAAATATCCTCCCAAAGATGTTCGTTATTTTAACTAAACAGGAAGTTGTTTTAAGCCATTTTTTTTAAATCGCAGTTTTCATATTTTTAATGGATAATTTTAACTTTTATTGCTTCAAATAGGTTAAAAACAGAGTAAGAATAAATAAAATGGTACAAATTATTTAAATTTTGTCGGTAAAAAAAATGCTAAATCCATTCTACAAAAGTTGCGAATTTTTGAAAATATTTGAGGGCCGGTTTATAAGGGGGCTATATCAAAAACTGTACCGATATTGAGTATCGGCACACCCCTTTATGGTCCTAGAATACCTCTAGATTTCCAATTTCAGGCTAAAAACAACTACGGATTCTAGAAGCCCAAGAACTAAAATCGGGAGTTCGGTCTATATGGGGGCCATATCAAAACATGGACCGATAATCATGATTTTTGGCACATCTCTTTATTTTCCTAGAATACCTCCAGATTTCCAATTTCAGGTAAATTGGATAAAAACTACGGATTCTAGAAGCCCAAGAAGTAAAATCTGGAGATCGGTCTTTATGGGGGCTATATCACAACATGAACCGATACTCACCATTTTTGGCACACCTCTTTAAGGTCCTAGAATACCTCTAGATATCCGATTTGAGGCAAAATGGGTGAAAATTACGGATTCTAGAAGACCAAGAAGTAAAATCGAGAGATCGGTCTATATGGTGGCTATATCAAAACATGGACCGGTACTCACAATTTTCGGCACACCTCTTTAAGGTCCTAGAATACCTCTAGATTTCCGATTTGAGGCAAATTGGGTGAAAACTACGGATTCTAGAAGACCAAGAAGTAAAATCGGGAGATCGGTCTATATGGTGGCTATATCACAACATGGACCGGTACTCACAATTTTCGGTACACATCTATAGGGTCCTAGAGTACCTCTAGATTTCCGATTTGAGGCAAATTGGATTAAAACTACGAATTATAGAAGCCCAAGAAGTAAAATCGGGAGATCGGTCCATATGGGGGCTATATCAAAACATGGACCGATACTCACAATTTTCGGTACACGTCTTTAGGGTCCTAGAGTACCTCTAGATTTGAAATTTCAGGTAAATCGGATAGAAAATACACTTTCTAGACGCCCAAGAAGCAAAATCGGGAAATCGGTCCATATGGACGCTATACCAAAACATGGACCGATATGCACCATTCGCGGTACACTTTGTGATGGTCATAAAATACCACTAGATTTCGAATTTCAGGCAAATCGGATAAAAACTACAGTTTTTATAACCCCAAGACCCCAAATCGGGAGGTCGGTTTATATGGGGACTATATCGAAACTTGGACCTATCTTCGAACTTGACCTCCCTGCAAACAAAATACGAATCTGTGCCAAATTTCAGGACGATAGCGCCACTATTGAAGGCTGCAGCGTGAATACAACAGACAGACAGACGGGCATGCTTATATCGTCTTAGAAATTCTCCCTGATCAAGAATATATATATATATATATATATATATATATATATATATATATATATATATATATATATATATATATATATATATATATATATATATATATATATATATATATATATATATATATATATATATATATATATATATATATATATATATATATATATATATATATATATATATATATATAGTCGGAAATCGATATTTCGATGTGTTACAAACGGAATGACAAACTTATTATACCCCCGTCACCATTCTATGGTGGTGGGTATAAAAATGTGTTCACAGACACACCGCGCGGCCCAGAGCATTATTACCAAAGACAGCATGTGTCCATCGCGTCTACTTCTGGATGTTGCAAACAGATGCACTAACCTATAATACCCTATTCCACCCTGTGGTGTAGCCTATATAAAAATCTTTGGCTAATGTAATTTTATTTCTCTAATTTATCCATTTTAATGACATTTTAAGCAGTCTACTCAACTACAACTCAGATTAGTTTATTTAAAATTCACAATTAGCCTAATATAAAACCTTATAATAGTATTAATAATAAAACAAAGGCAATGCATAAAATATTACTGGCAATCTGTCTAAATAAAATAAAATTTCCAAAGAAAAAGAAAGCTTTTTTAAATGCTGTAGCCAATGCGAGCAACAAAAATAATGAAAGAAAAACATTTTTATTAAAATGTTTAGCCATAGCTTCCAGCTGCCATAAAGTGTGATTTCTTTGAATGGGCTGAATGTCCAGGTCATTTGGCTGCTGCTCTCTATCCACTTTCTTATCGCTAGAGTGTCGGTAATGTCGGTATGTCTATATGTGTGTGTGTGTGTCAAAGTATTTGTCCAGTTTTGTGTATTCAAGTAGCTTTTATAAGCCATATCTAAGATGATGAAAAGAAAAACGTTTCTTATTAACTTATTTTATTCAAATTAACTTTCCCATATTAGTCAAATGAACTTTGGAGAAGCAATCGCTTTCAAACTGGTTCCTAATAGCCTAGGAATGTTGATCGATTCATTTTTATCCCTTGCATGATTTTAAAATTTGTGGGGCTGTGTCGTGTGAGAATTTTTTTGGACATCTTATTTACGAATAGCTTAGATACATGAAAAAAAATTCTTTCCGCCCAAATAAAATTTTAGATCAACGAACATCGTTTGGAAATTTACTTTCACCGTAATAGATTTTATTTTGAAAGAAAAGTATATTATTTTTACCTCACCAATTTGTAGAATTCTACCAAAAATGGTACAGTTTTTATTGTTTGGTAGAATTCTTGATGTTTTGCTAAAATTTTTAAAATATTCCTCTTCAACTAAGAGGTACTTCACAAATTTTCTATAGAAATAAAATGTTGAAAAAATTTCCTATAGAAATAAAATGTTGAAAAAATTTTCTATAGAAACAAAATTTGGATAAATTTTCCTATAAATATTAAAATTTGCCAAAATTCTATAGAAATCTATAGCAAAAAAAAAAATTGACGGCATTTTCTATAGAATTAAAATTTGGAAAACAAAAATTGTACCGAAATAAAAATGAAAATACAAATTGTACAGAAATAAAATACCGGAAAAATTTGTATAGAAATAACGTTTTGAAAAAAAATTTTATAGAAATAAAATTTTGACAAAATTTTCTACAGAAATAAAATTTTGAAAAAAATATTTCTATAGAAATAAAATAAATAATATAAAAATAAAATGTTCACAAAATTATCTATCAAAATAACATGTTGACAAAATTATCTATGGAAATAAAATTTTGGCAAAATTTTCTATAGAAGTAAAATTTTCTATAGAAATAAAATTTTCACAAAATTATCTACAGAAATAACATTTTGACAAAACAAGTAAGGAAAGTCTAAAGTCGGGCGGAGCCGGCCGGGGTCGTCTATATTATACCCTGCACCACTTTGTAGATCTAAATTTTCGATACCATATCATATTCGTCAAACGTGTTGGGGGCTATAAAGGTTTTTGTCCCAAATACATACATTTAAATATCACTCTATCTGGACAGAATTTGATAGACTTCTACAAAATCTATAGACTCAAAATTTAAGTTGGCTAATGCACTAGGGTAGAACACAATTTTAGTAAAAAAAATATGGGAAACATTTAAATCTGATGCAATTTTAAGGAAACTTCGCAAAAGTTTATTTATGATTTATCGCTCGATATATATGTATTAGAAGATTAGGAAAATTAGAGCCATTTTTAAAACTTTTCGACTAAGCAGTGGCGATTTTACAAGGCAAATGTTGGTATTTTGACCATTTTTGTCGAAATCAGAAAAACATATATATGGGAGCTATATCTAAATCTGAACCGATTTCAACCAAATTTGGCAGGCATAGCTACAATGCTAAACAAAATCGACAAAATCGGAGTTAAAAATTGGCCTCTGTGGTCATATGAGTGTAAATCGGGCGAACGATATATATGGGAGCTATATCTAAATCTGAACCGATTTCAATAAAATTTGGCACACTAGACTATAGTACTAATTGTTCTTCTTGTGCAAAATTTTAAGCAAATTAGGGTAAAACTCTGGCTTCTGGGCCATCTAAGTCCATATCGGGCGAAATATATATATGGGAGCTATATCTAAATCTGAACATATTTCTTCCAAAATCAATAGGGATCTATTCTGAGCCAAAACACATACTTATGCCAAATTTGAAGTCGATTGGACTAAAACTGCGACCTAGCCTTTGATTACACAAATGTGTTCACGGACAAACGGACAGACGGACATGGCTATATCGACTCAGGAGCCCACCCTGAGCATTTTTGCCAAAGACACCATGTGTCTATCTCGTCTCCTTCTGGGTGTTGCAAACATATGCACTAACTTATAATACCCTGTTCCACAGTGTGGCGCAGGGTATAAAATGTGTTCACGGACAGACGGACATGGCTATATCGACTCAGGAGCCCACCCTGAGCATTTTTGCCAAAGACACCATGTGTCTATCTCGTCTCCTTCTGGGTGTTGCAAACATATGCACTAACTTATAATACCCTGTTCCACAGTGTGGCGCAGGGTATAAAAATGTGTTCACGGACAGACGGACATGGCTATATCGACTCAGGAGCCCACCGTGAGCATTTTTGCCAAAGACACCATGTGTCTATCTCGTCTCCTTCTGGGTGTTGCAAACATATGCACTATCCTATAATACCCTGTTCCACAGTGTGGCGCAGGGTATAATTATCCATAGAAATAAAATTTTGCCAAAATTATCCATAGAAATAAACTTTTGCCAAAATTTTCTATAAAAATATTTTTTTTTTGAGAAATTTTTTTATTTTTTTGGCAAAATTTACTATAGAAATAAAATTTTGACAAAATTTTCTATAGAAATTAAGTTTTGCCAAAATTTTCTATAGAAATAAAATTTGGTAAAATTTTCTATAAAAATTAAATATTGCCAAAATTTTGTATAAAACAAGTAAGGAAAGTCTAAAGTCGGGCGGTGCCGACTATATTATACCCTGCACCACTTTGTAGATCTAAATTTTCGATACCACATCACATCCGTCAAATGTGTTGGGGGCTACATATAAATGTTTGTCCCAAATACATACATTTAAATATCACTCGATCTGGAAGAATATGATAGACTTCTACAAAATCTTTAGACTCAAAATTTAAGTCGGCTAATGCACTAGGGTGGAACACAATGTTAGTAAAAAATATGGGAAACATTTAAATCTGAAGCAATTTTAATGAAACTTCGCAAAAGTTTATTTATGATTTATCGCTCGATATATATGTATTATAAGTTTAGGAAAATTAGAGTCATTTTTACAACTTTTCGACTAAGCAGTGGCGATTTTACAAGGAAAATGTTGGTATTTTGAAATCGAAATCAGAAAAACATATATATGGGAGCTATATCTAAATCTGAACCGATTTCAACCAAATTTGGCAAGCATAGCAACAATGCTAATTGTACTCCCTGTGCAAAATTTCAACTAAATCGGAGTTAAAAATTGGCCTCTGTGGTCATATGAGTGTAAATCGGGCGAAAGCTATATATGGGAGATATATCTAAATCTGAACCGATTTCAACCACATTTGGCACACATAGCTACAATGCTAATTCTACTCCCTGTGCAAAATTTCAACTAAATCGGAGCAAAAAATTGGCCTCTGTGGTCATATGAGTGTAAATCGGGCGAAAGCTATATATGGGAACTATATCTAAATCTGAACCGATTTCAACCAAATTTGGCACTCATAGCTACAATGCTAATACTACTCCCTGTGCAAAATTTCAACTAAATTGGAGTTAAAAATTGGCCTCTGTGGTCATATGAGTGTAAATCGGGCGAAAGCTATATATGGGAGCTATATCTAAATCTGAACCGATTTCAATAAAATTTGGCACACTAGACTATAGTACTAATTGTTCTTCTTGTGCAAAATTTTAAGCAAATTAGGGTAAAACTCTGGCTTCTGGGGCCATATAACTCCATATCGGGCGAAATATATATATGGGAGCTATATCTAAATCTGAACAGATTTCTTCCAAAATCAATAGGGTTCTATTCTGAGCCAAAACATATACTTGTGCCAAATTTAGCACGCATAGCTACAATGCTAATTCTACTCCTTGTGCAAAATTTCAACTAAATTGGGGTTAAAAATTGGCCTCCGTGGTCATATGAGTGTAAATCGGGCGAAAGCTATATATGGGAGCTATATCTAAATCTGAACCGATTTCAACCAAATTTGGCACGCATAGCTACAATGCTAATTCTACTCCCTGTGCAAAATTTCAACTAAATTGCAGTTAAAAATTGGCGTCTGTGGTCATATGAGTGTAAATCGGGCGAACGATATATATGGGAGCTATATCTAAATCTGAACCGATTTCAATAAAATTTGGCACACTAGACTATAGTACTAACTGTTCTTCTTGTGCAAAATTTTAAGCAAATTAGGGTAAAACTCTGGCTTCTGGGGCCATATAACTCCATATCGGGCGAAATATATATATGGGAGCTATATCTAAATCTGAACAGATTTCTTCCAAAATCAATAGGGTTCTATTCTGAGCCAAAACATATACTTGTGCCAAATTTGAAGTCGATTGGACTAAAACTGCGACCTTGACTTTGATTACAAAAATGTGTTCACGGACAGACGGACATGGCTATATCGACTCAGGAGCCCATCCTGAGCATTTTTGCCAAAGACACCATGTGTCTATCTCGTCTCCTTCTGGGTGTGGCAAACATATGCACTAACTTATAATACCCTGTTCCACAGTGTGGCGCAGGGTATAAAGGGTGATACGGTCAAAATTTGGTCAAGGGAAAACGCGTGTAAATCGGTGAAATCGTTTATTTAAAAAATCAAATTAATTTCTTTTTATTAGTATAAAATTCAGGAAAAATATTCAGTTAGGCTTTCGCTTTTCCAAATCCGATTTGCCGGGCCTCATGCTTGACACCTGCCATCAGATTTTGTACAGCCACCTTGTCCACCTTCTTCGCTGCAGAAAGCCAGTTTGCCATGAACTGCTGCTCGTCCTTACCAGTTTTTTTGGTCTTCTTTAGGTTCCGCTTGACAATAGCCCAGTATTTCTCAATTGGGCGGAGATCTGGCGTGTTGGGAGGGTTCTTGTCCTTGGGAACCACATGCACGTTGTTGGCGGCGTACCACTTCATGGCCTTTTTACCGTAATGGCAAGATGCCAAATCCGGCCAAAACAGTACGGAACAACCGTGATTCTTCAGGAAAGGCAGCAGACGTTTATTCAAACACTCTTTCACGTAAATTTCTTGGTTGACAGTCCCGGAAGCTATGAAAATGCTGCTCTTCAAGCCACAGGTACTGATGGCTTGCCAAACCAGATATTTCTTTGCGAACTTTGCCAGTTTTATGTGCTTGAAAATATCTGCTACCTTTCCCCTTCCTTTTGCCGTATAAAACTCCTGTGCCGGAAGCTGCTTGTAGTCGGCTTTGACGTAGGTTTCGTCGTCCATTACCACGCAGTCAAACTTCGTCAGCATCGTCGTGTACAGCCTCCGGGATCGCGATTTGGCCGTCGTATTTTGTTTATCATCGCGATTTGGAGTCACGACCATCTTGTAGGTCGATAGTCCGGCTCGTTTTTTGGCTCGATACACGGTTGTACACGCAAAAAAATAATTCTTTCCTCCGAAACGAAATTTTAGACAAACAAAGTTCGTTTCGCATTTGCTTTTCGTTGAAAGGAAGTGTATTTGGAAGAAAAGTATATTTGGAAGAAAAGTATATAACGTTTATTCTTTTCCAGGATGTAAAAACAATTCCATAAAGACTAACTCAAAAAAATTTTTTTCTGGCTAATTGCATTTTCCCTCACATTTTTCTCACTTCCACGAAGTTTTTTAGTTCTTAGCACCTTTTTCTGTAACACAAACAATGTAGAAGAAATTATACGATTTTATAAATTTTTAAATTTTTTTTTTTTTTTACCTTTCGCATGGACGGAGAATCGAACCGCGGACCATCCAATTTGTAAGCCAACACACTATCCACTGAGCCATATAGCCGTTGTTGTCATCAATAGACAATTACCCATATAAGTTATATTTATATAGCATAGCTTGCGGCGCCCACGAGCCGATTAAACAAAGTTTATTTAACAGAAAAATACATTTAGTTGGGCACCTTAGAGCAGTGGTTGCTACGTCCGACTTGCATGCCAAGGGTCGTGGGTTCGATCCCTGCTTCGACCAAATTTTTTTTTTTTTTGTTTTTTTACATATATTCCAGATATGGTCGGAAGATGAACTGTAAAATGTGTCTTATTAAAATCCTAAAGTCAGAAAAGAACAGTGTTTGATATAAACGAAATGGACTGTGTTGTTGGTTCAAAAATAACTTTTTTTATTAAAAAAATAAACATTTTGTAACAAACGAATTTTTTTGGTGATAAAAGTGTATACTTTTCGAAGCAATTCAAAAAACTCTAACAAAAGAAAAACGTTTTCGGTATACGTTTTCCAAACGTTTCTTTTCTTTGCGTGTAGACGATACACCCAGCTTATTTGCGGCATATCGGAGAGAGAGGTTAGGGTTTCGCTTGAAACTACCGGCAACTCTCTTTGTCGTCTCAGCGGCTTCCGGTTTTCGATTTCCCCGGATCCAGACTTCCTGGGTGTCGACAAACGTTCCCCAAACACTTTAATTACATTTGTTATGGTTGATTTGGCAACTTTTAGCGATTTTGCCAGCTTTGCGTGGGTGTAGCTCGGATTTTCGCGATGCGCGAGCAAAATTTTAATACGCTGCTCTTCTTGCTTGGAAGGCATTTTGACAACTGAAGAGTGAATTCCAAAATCAAAATAGGAGCAACATTCTACACACACACACCTTCAAAATGAGGGGTGTTCAGGTTTTTTAAATGCAAAATTGAAAGAAATACGTCAAGATTATATTGACCAAATTTTGACCGTATCACCCTTTAATTATCCATAGAAATAAAATTTTGCCAAAATTATCCATAGAAATAAACTTTTGCCAAAATTTTCTATAAAAATAATTTTTTTTTGAGATTTTTTTTTTTATTTTTTTTGGCAAAATTTACTATAGAAATAAAATTTTGACAAAATTTTCTATAGAAATTAAGTTTTGTCAAAATTTTCTATAGAAATAAAATTTGGTAAAATTTTCTATAAAAATTAAATATTGCCAAAATTTTGTATAACAAAAAATTGTTGACTTAATTTTCTCTAGAAATAAAATTTTGTATTTCTTTTTTTCTGCAAATACTTAAATAAAGCACTAAAATAAAATAATAAAAAAATTCTTTCAAAGAAAAATAAAACTTTTGTCACAATTACAACAAAAAACTCGATAAAAATCTTAAAAATAATATATTGTTTTTTAATTTGGTAGATTTTTGGTAAAATTTTCTTCAAATTTTGGTAGAATATTTTTGGCACGAACGGCGGGTAAATCACTTAGAGAGGCTTTGAAACCGTCAGAAATGTCACCAGCATTACTGAGAGGGGATAAAAATTTCTTGGTGTTTTCTCGAAACTGGGTTTGAATCCACGACCCTGTGTATGCAAAAAGGGCATACTATCCATTGCACCCACGGCGGCGACCTGACGATGTCTCTCTGCCAATATGTCTGTTTATTGTAATCATGTTACAGCCTTCAATTATGAAGCTATCGTGATTAAATTTTGCACTAACTTGTTTTATACCCTATGCCAAACTGTAGAATAGGGTATTATAAGTTAACACTGTAGAATAGGGTATTATAAGTTAACACATATGGAACAACCAGAAGGAGACGAGATAGACACTTGCTGTCTTTGGCGATAATGCTCAGGGCCGGCCGGCCCCCTGACTCGATCTATCCATGTCCATCTGCCTGCTGGGAATACATGTTTGTGATCAAAGTTTAGGTCGCAGTTTTAGTTCAATCGACTTCAAAATTGGCACAAGTATGTTTTTTGTGTGAGAATAGAACCTTATTGTTTTTGGAAGAAATTGGTTCCGATTTAGACATAGCTCTCATATATATCTTTCGTCCGATATGCACTTATATGGCGCCAGAAGCCAGAGTTTTACCCTGATTTGCTTGAAATTTTGCACAACCCAGCAAAAACAGCGTCGCCAAAAAAGTAGTGTAAATGTTCTTTTTCGATCCGGAAGTGGTACAAAATTGGCGCAGAAGGGATGAATTTAACGTGGGCTTGTCGTAGGACGGATGTCCACCATTTCAACAGCCGTTGCACTGAATATGCACCACTTCTTTAAATGTGATCCGAATTCAGTGTTTTGGATGTGAATTAAAAAATGTTGTGGTATTTTGACAAATAAATAATTTTTATGATTTTTAATGCAATCTAACAGTTGTCTGAAACCCTTGACCTCAAATATTTTCAAATTTTCGCAATTTTTTTAGAATGAATTTAGAAATTTTTTCGACAAAATTTAAATAATTTATACCATTTTATTAATCCTTACCCTGTGTTTAACATATTTGAAACAACAAATGTTAAAATTGCCCTTTAAAAGTATGAAAACAGCGAGTTATAAAAAATTTAATTAAAAGAACTTCCTGAGTAGTTAAAATAAAGAACATCTATGGATGGACATTTTTGGAAGTGCTTTTAAAGTTGTGCCTTTAGAAGTACTTCAAAATTTTTTTTGCTGGGAAGTAGTACACACACTCTTAGAAAAATATGTTTTTCATATGTTCCGGTATAATCAAAGTGTGTTTCGGGCACAATTTTAAAACACAATATATTTAAGTGCAAACATGTAATGTTCCTAAACTAACACTAAATGTTTGGGACATCTATGTTAATATGTTAGAATATATTATGTTTGGGGCATGAATGGTTTATAAAAATCATATGTGTGAATGCAAACATATATAAATTTACAAATTTCGACTAAACATACATATGTTGTGATATTTTATCCAAAGCGACAGAGAGAGTATAGAGATGGAAACCGGGAGAGTTGACGAAAGATATCAACATAACACAGCGAAAGAATCAAAAGAGAACAATTTCTGTGAAACCGATTGTATGTTGTTTCGGAAAACTGTTTTATGATAAGGCCAAAAATTTGAATGAAATCGAAGTTTCATTATAAAAATTTAATATAGTATAAATATAAATGTGCAAATTAAAAAAAAAAAACAAGTTTTCGGTAGGAGCAGGGATTGAACCCACGACCCTTTGCGTGCCACTGCTCCACGTGGCAAACAAATGTATGTTTCTGTGAAATAGTGTTATGTTTGCATGGGCTCGTGGGCGCTGCAAACTATGATATATAAATGTAACTTATAACGATAATTATCTGCTGGTGACCATAACAGCTACGTAGCCCAGTGGATAGTGTGTTGGCTTACAAACTGTATGGACTCGGTTCGATTCTCCGTGCAGGCAAAAGGTAAAATTTAAAATATTTATAAAAATGAATAATTCCTTCAACATTATTTGTATTACAGAAAAAGGTACCAAGAATTAAAATATTTCGTGGAAGTGAAAATAACGAGTATGTTAGGCAATGAGCACAATCGTCTTTGGGAAAAATTCTTCCAAGCATATAATATTTTTGGGCTCAAAATGCTTCCAAACATATAATATGTTCACATAAAACAAACATATTAATGTTTTGGAAGTATCCAATAATATATGTTCTTCCTGCAAAATATGTTTGGAACATATGTTAAAGAAGCGATTTTTTTTTGAGGGTGCATAGATGTGTCCTAAAGTGTGTCAAATTTGGTTGACATCGGTTCAGATTTAGGCATAGCTCCCAGAAGCCAGAGTTTTACTCCGATTTTCGTGAAATACTGCACAAGGAGTAGAGTTCAGATTGTTACTATGCATACCAAATCGGTTAAGATCGATTTAGATTTAGACATATAGCTCGCATATATATCTTTTGCCCGATTTACACCCAATTGACCATAGGCACCACAGTTTCACTCCGATTTACGTGGAATTTTGCACATGGAAAAGAAATAATTATGACTTTGCGTGTCAAATTTGATTGAAATCGTTTCAGATTTAGATATAACTCCCATATATGTTATTTGGTTTTTCCGATATGGGCAACAATGGCCAAAAAAACAATAAAAACATTCTAATAATCTAATTTTTTTGGTAGAAAAAAATTTTTGATAAAACTTTGAACTTTTCGAAGAGATATAAAAAAACTGTAACAAAACCCGATGTTTGCGACAACCGTTTTTTAAACGTTTATTTTATTGTTTTGCATGCAACTGTTAGTAAAACTCCATTCCTTAGCCATGTAAAACAGGTTTATCCAAAGGATAAATTATAATATGCACCTTGTGTATTGCACCTGTTCATCTCTATCTCTCTCATTTTTATATTGCTCTTAACATTTTTTCCCGGAGGTCCATTTCATACTGAATTCAAAGTAAACATAGATAAGATCAAACAGATTGCTAAGCAAATAACCCAAGAAGCCGAGTCAATAATGAATAACTGAAAAATAACACTCGTATATTAATTTCTTACTTCATTCTCATGTCAGTTCTGGGATTTGATTACCAATATGATTTTATTTGGTTGTTGTTTATTTGTTACCTCTTTGTGTATTCAAAAGAAAAAAAGGGCCATAAACCAAACACAAATGCCTTTTAAAAATCCATAAACATCAGTTACATAAAATCAATGGTTAGTTCATTGCCAGAGACCAGAGAACGGTAAATACGATCAAAGAAAATTCGAACTAAACTTGGGCCAGCGACAATTCAGCCTCATAGCCATTTTCAATAACGTTTTCTTGGTTACACGAACAAATGCACAACAACAATGAAAACACACACGTTTGCATTTATTGTGGGATCTTCATGAGATTTTATTTAATATCCAGTATACATAGATCAATCATTGCAATCTAGTCTATTTAGTTCGTATTGATTTCAATGTGTTTTGATTCTTTTCCACTTAATGAAGTCCATCCATATCATCCGTTTGCGCATGCGTAAAGCAAACAAAAGGTGTTGATATCAATTGACAGTAATTTTTATTGGACAGTTTATGTCTTCTTGTTTTTTTTTTTTGTTTGTTATGATTTTGAATTTCAATTCAATAAAAATCATTATGTGCTTAGCGCTTAGTTAAATAAATGAAGACGCTCAACGCAATAGACGAATTCCAAATAGAGGCTCAAATAAGACATCAAAATACAAATGGCTTTAATGTTCGAATAGCTAATTTCTTGATTGATTTATGATTATAGCCAAATCAATTTGTACGTGTGAAATATTCAAAAGCTAAGTGTTGAATTTACATAATTGTAAAAGTTACGAACTCCTGTCTTCACATAGTCTATGACACATGCAAGAGAAGAATTAGTCCAATAAAACAAAAGGTACCCTATGACTGAAATAACTTATGTGATGTAAAAGGTTTCACTTTAGGGTGTTCAAATACCGACACCGAGTAATGCTTAGTACTAAGTTCGTTTCTGCGAAAAACGACTATCTTCATCTATCTCCGTAAATAGGGTCTCAAACGCAGGGATGTTAACTTATTTATGCGAAATAATATGCCTGCCTAATCCAGGGTTATATAAATATGTGTTAAAAAATGCTCAAAGCAAAGATTTCGCATTTATTCCGCGCAAACGTTTTTTATATGGAGTATAACAGTTTTTCGTGCGAAAACATGATCTTAGTACTAGGCTTAAGCTGTTAAAGGGACACCGAAAAAATTTTCCATTAAAGGTGGGTATTAAGTTCGAGTTTAGCCGCTAAAATCGTCATTTTTTCACGGTTACTTTTCAATAATAATAATCCATTTTAAAGATTACAAACTTTGTGAAAATTTGTTTTAGGTTATTCCCCATCAAGTTATAATAAAACAAGTAAGGAAAGTCTAAAGTCGGGCGGGACCGACTATATTATACCCTGCACCACTTTGTAGATCTAAATTTTCGATACCATATCACATCCGTCAAATGTGTTGGGGGCTATATATAAAGGTTTGTCCCAAATACATACATTTAAATATCACTCGATTTGGACAGAATTTGATAGACTTCTACAAAATCTATAGAGTCAAAATTTAAGTCGGCTAATGCACTAGGGTGGAACACAATGTTAGTAAAAAAATATGGGAAACATTTAAATCTGAATCTTAAATCGCTCGATATATATGTATTAGAAGTTTAGGAAAATTAGACTCATTTTTTACAACTTTTAAAAATTGACCACTGTGGTCATATCAGTGTAAATCGGGCGAAAGCTAAATATGTTATGGGATATATATGTAAATCGGAACCGATTTCAACCAAATTTGGCACGCACAGCTACAATGCTAATTCTACTCCCTGTGCAACATTTCAACTAAATCAGAGTTAAAAATTGGCCTCTGTGGTCATATGAGTATAAATCGGGCGAAAACTATATATGGGAGCTATATCTAAATCTGAACCGATTTTAACCAAATTTGGCACACATAGCAACAATGCTAATTCTACTATCGGTTCAAAATTTCAACTAAATCGGAGTTAAAAATTGGCCTCTGTGGTCATATGAGTTTAAATCGGGCGAAAGCTATATATGGGAGATATATCTAAATCTGAACCGATTTCAACCAAATTTGGCACGCATAGCAACGATGCTAATTCTACTCCCTGTGCAAAATTTCAACTAAATCGGAGTTAAAAATTGGCCACTGTGGTCGTATGAGTGTAAATCGGGCGAAAGATATATATGGGAGCTATATCTAAATCTGAACCGATTTCAACCAAATTTGGCACGCATAGCTACAATGCTAATTCTACTCCCTGTGCAAAATTTCAACTAAATCGGAGTTAAAAATTGGCCACTGTGGTCGTATGAGTGTAAATCGGGCGAAAGATATATATGGGAGATATATCTAAATCTGAACCGATTTCAACCAAATTTGGCACGCATAGCTACAATGCTAATTCTACTTCCTGTGCAAAATTTCAACTAAATCGGAGTTAAAAATTGGCCTCTGTGGTCATATGAGTGTAAATCGGGCGAAAGCTATATATGGGAGCTACACCTAAATCTGAACCGATTTCAACCAAATTTGGCACGCATAGCTATAATGCTAACTCTACTCCCTGTGCAAAATTTCAATTAAATCGGAGTAAAAGATTGGCCACTGTGGTCATATGAGTGTAAATCGGGTGAACGATATATATGGGAGCTATATCTAAATCTGAACCGATTTCAATAAAATTTGGCACACTTGACTACACTACTAATTGTACTCCTAGTGCAAAATATCAACCAAATTGGGGTACAACTCTAGCTTCTGGGACCGTATTAGTCCATATCGGGCGAAAGATATATATGGGAGCTATATCTAAATCTGAACCGATTTCAATAAAATTTTGCACACTTGGCTATAGTACTAATTGGTCTTCTTGTGCAAAATTTTAAGCAAATTAGGGTAAAACTCTGGCTTCTGGGGCCATATAAGTCCATATCGGGCGAAATATATATATGGGAGCTATATCTAAATCTGAACCGATTTCTTCCAAAATCAATAGGGATCTATTCTTAGCCAAAACACGTACTTGTGCCAAATTTGAAGTCGATTGGACTAAAACTGCGATCTACACTTTGATTACAAAAATGTGTTCACGGACAGACGGACATGGCTATATCGACTCAGGAGCCCACCCTGAGCATTTTTGCCAAAGACACCATATGTCTATCTCGTCTCCTTCTGGGTGTTGCAAACATATGCACTAACTGTTCCACAGTGTGGCGCAGGGTATAATTAGCAACAACTATGTATAATTTTATGCCTTTTTATAGCCTGCGCCACACTGTGGAACAGTTAGTGCATATGTTTGCAACACCCAGAAGGAGACGAGATAGACACATGGTGTCCTTGGCAATAATGCTCAAGGTGGGTCCCTGAGTCGATCTAGCCATATCCGTCTCTCCGTCCGTCCGTCTGTCTGTGAACACATTTTTATGATACAAAGTCTAGGTCGCAGTTTAAGTCGAATCGCCTTCAAATTTGGCAAAAGTTCCTGTTTAGGGTCAGAATAGAGCCCTATTGATTTTGAGAGAAATCGGTTCAGATTTAGATATAGCTCCCATATATATATTTCGCCCAATATGCACTTAATTGGACCCAGATGCCAGAGTTTTACCCCAATTTGGTTGAAATTTTGCACTAGTAGTACAATTAGTAGTGATTTGCTTAAAATTTTGCACAAGAAGAACAATTAGTACTATAGTCAAGTATGCAAAATTTTATTAAAATCGGTTCAGATTTAAATATAGCTCCCATATATATCTTTCATCCGATATGGACTAATACGGTCCCAGAAGCCAGAGTTTTATCCCAATTTGGTTGAAATTTTGCACTAGGAGTACAATTAGTAGTGTAGTCAAGTGTGCCAAATTTTATTGAAATCGGTTCAGATTTAGATATAGCTCCCATATATATCGTTCGCCCGATTTACACTCATATGAACACAGTGGCCAATCTTTTTCTACGATTTCGTTGAAATTTTGCACAGGAAGTAGAATTTGCATTGTAGCTATGCGTGCCAAATTTGGTTGAAATCCTTTCAGATTTAGATATATCTCCCATATGTAGCTTTCGCCCGATTTACACTCATATGACCACAGAGGCCAATTTTTAACTCCGATTTAGTTGAAATTTTGCACAGGGAGTAGAATTAGCATTGTAGCTATGCGTACCAAATTTGGTTGAAATCGGTTCAGATTTAGCTTTAGCTCCCATATATATGTTTTTCTGATTCTGGTGAACTGCAGCTAAAAAATACAACAGGGCATTAAAATTTCCTGGTTTTAACAACGCTTTGTGGAAATCTCAAAATGTGGAGTAAAATTTAGTCCAATTTTCGTGCGAGGAAGTTCATTTTTCCTATAAAACAGTTCACTTTTTTTTCGGTGTAGTGCATTAGCCGACATAAATTTTGAGTCTATAGATTTTGTAGAAGTCTATCAAATTCTGTCCAAATCGAGTGATATTTAAATGTATATATTTGGGATAAAAACCTTTATATATAGCACCCAACACATTTGACGGATTTGATATAGTATCGAAAATGTGGATTTACAAAGTGGTGCAGGGTATAATATAGTCGGCCCCGCCCCACTTTAGACTTTCCTTACTTTTTTTTGCATACATTAATTAAATTAACTAAATAAGAGGAAAAAATTATACACAAATGAAGCATAGCGATTAACTAAAATCGTGTCTTAAATTTTGCATATTTGACAAATAATACGCCCATCTTGAACTTCATATGGTACTAAAGACCTTCTTGCAATTTTGAACTTCAACTTTTTTTCTTCAAACTATAAAATTTTCTTTAACAAGTGAAAAAAATAATAATTATGTCTAATACAAAATAATTTTTTTTTTCTAAAAATAATCGAAATTTTGTAAAATTAACCAAAATATTTCTTCTTGGTGGGTTCACTGATTTTTCTGTGTAGTTTCCAAATTATAAAAGATACTTCAAAGTAAAAAAAATGATTTCTTAATTTCAAAAAAAAAAAGAAGAAACTTTAAAACAAAGATCTCAAAATAAGTCTTAGCCTATATTTAAAGCGTTTTAACTCAAAAATGTTTTTTCTGTACTTTATGGAAAATTTGGCTTACTTCAAAGATATACGACTTTAACGGAGGAACGCAAATTTCCAAAATTTGCAAATTTGTATCCTAAATTTAATAAAAAAAAAAAATAAATTTAATAAAAAAAATTGAAAGGCTATAAACTTTATTTTATATAAAATTTCAATATTTTAAAGAAATTTGTCCCTAACATTGTGCAAGTTGCTCATCTTAAAATTTAGGTTTTTTTTTTCAGTGTATGAAATATAATTTTCCGATTCCCATAACGTTGCAAAATAACCATCTAAACATCATTGTTTCTATGAAATTGTGCAATCACTTAACTTTGTTTTCACTTTTCCAACTGCAATGCAAATGTGTCAATTGAAATTTCTAGATTTCAGGATATCGTCTTGTTTTTTTCTCTCTCTCTCTTCCAGAGAGCTATGTACCTCCACCATCTCCCTTGTTTTTTGGACAATTTGATATTCGGTCCCTTTGGAACATTTTTATATCGATTCAATTATTGTTAATGTCTGACTTGTTTGTCGCTGCTGTCGCCACTTCTTGTTCCATTTGTTGTTGGTGAGCGCTTCTTTGTCACAACATCTCCAACTACCAAGAATGTCATTATTTTTATGTAGAATGTGTTCACTCGTTCGTTTTGTAGTTCTTCAATGTCCCCTTGTAGTCTTGATGACATTGTCATTGTACATTGTATGGTATGGGGTGAATGGTAGTAGTAGTACTTCTCTAAGGTTGCTTTGCCTGGTTCGTTGGTTGGTTTGTTTGTTTATAGGTTTTTCCCTGGAAATTTGTGATGGCCGTAAACGTAAAATGTTGTATATATAGTCAACCATCTCCGACCCCCTTCACAAAAAGTGGGGCCTGTAGCTTGTATATTCATTTGTACATTGGCTGGTTGGTTCACTCACTCCAAATTTAAACCCGTATATTAAAAGGAAAATAAGAGCACAGGTCACGCGTGATATTGCAGACGGTTAGGTTTCTATGCCGGTTCTTTTCTTTTGTGCCAAGACATTGTGAAAGAAAAATACAATGAGGAAAAAAGGTTTTAGAGATATAAAAACAATCAAAAAAAGCAGGCAACAGAGATAAGACCCCAGACAGTGGACATAAAAAAGTCATAGTTTATATCAAAATCTAGAGCTACTGAATAAAATAGGACCACACCATAACAGACTGGAAGGGATCCCCGACTATCACCATAGCCATCACTTTAACATTTCGGGCAATATAAGAAAACTACTTAATTAAGGTAACTCGCATCATAAAAAAAAACTACAATGAAAAAACATCTGAAATGGCAAAATGTAATGAGAGAACAATTTTTAAGAGCTCGTTGTTAAATCAAAGTTAATTTGGTTGTTTTTTGCTTCGCTATGAACGAAATCGTTTTTTTATGATTTTTAATTTAGAGTCTTGTTAGTTCACATTTTCATAAAAACTAAAACAAGAAAATCATTGAAAAACATATAACAAAGTTAAGTGAATTACATATCCTAAGAAGAAGCATCAAACGGAAGCGGAAGTAGAATGTGACAATACACACAAAAAAAAATTTTTTTTTTTTTGATTTCAATCATGAAAATCGTGGATTCAATAATTGTTATACCCTTCACCATAGGATGGGGGTATATTAACTTTGTCATTCTGTTTGTAACACATCGAAATATTGTTCTAAGACCCCATAAAGTATACACGCAAAGAAAAAAACGTTTGGAAAACGTGTACCGAAAACGTTTTTCTTTTGTTAGAGTTTTTTGAATTGCTTCGAAAATTTTAAACTTTTATCACCAAAAAAATTCGTTTGTTACAAAGTTTTTATTTTTTCAATAAAAAAAATTATTTTTGAAACAACAACAGAGTCCATTTCGTTTATATCAAACACTGTTCTTTTCTGACTTTTGGTCTTTAATAAAACACATTTTACAGTTCAGAATTTAATATAGTACAATGTAATGTTGAAAATTTTTTTCGGAATCTTCCGAACATATGTAGAATGTATGTAAAAAAAAAAAAAAAAAAAACTTTGGTCGAAGCAGGGATCGAACCCACGACCCTTGGCATGAGAGTCAGACGTAGCAACCACTGCTCCACGGTGCCAAACTAAATGTTTGTTTCTGTTAAATAAACTTTGTTTATTCGGTTCGTGGGCGCCGCAAGCTATGCTATATAAATATAACTTATATGGATATTTATCTATTGATGACCATAACAGGTACATAGCTCAGTGGTTAGTGTGTTGGCTTACAATGTGCATGGTCCGCGGTTCGATTCTCCGTCCAGGCGAAAGGTAAACAAATTTTAAAAATTTATAAAATCGTATAATTTCTTCTACATTGTTTGTATTACAGAAAAAGGTGCAAAGAACTAAAAATCTTCGTGGAAGTGAGAAAGATGTGAGGGAAAATGCAATTAGCCAGAAAAAAATTTTTTTGAGTTAGTCTTTATGAAATGGTTTTTACATCCTGGAAAAGAATAAACGTTTATCACAAAAAGTATATACTTTTCTTCCAAATACACTTCCTTACAGCGAAAAGCAAATGAGAAACGAACTTTGTTTGTCTAAAATTTCGTTTGGGAGGAAAGAATTATTTTTTTGCGTGTATATATTCCGGGTCGTGGTGAAATTCTGAGTCGATCCGTCCGTCCGTCTGTTGAAATCCCGCTAACTTCCGAACGAAACAAGCTATCGACTTGAAACTTGGCACAACTAGTTGTTATTGATGTAGGTCGGATGGTATTGCAAATGGGCCATATCGATCCACGTTTATGTATAGCCCCCAAATATAAACGGCCCCCAAATTTGGCTTGAGGATCTACTAAGGGAAGCAAATTTCATCCGATCCGGCTGAAATTTGGTACATGGTGTTAGTATATGGTCTCTAACAATCATGCAAAAATTGGTCCACATCGGTCCATAATTATATATAGCCCCCAATATTAACCGATCCCCAGATTTGGGTTGCGGAGCCTCTAAGAGAAGCAAATTTCATCCGATCAGGCTGAAATTTGGTTCATGGTGTTAGTATATGGTCTCTAACAACCATGCAAAAATTAGTCCACATCGGTCTATAATTATATATAGCCCCCATATAAACCGATCCCCCGATTTGGTTTGCTGACCCTATAAGAGAAGAAAATTTCATCCGATCCGACTGAAATTTGGTACATGGTGTTAGTATATGGTATGTAATGACCGTGCAAAAATTGGTCCACATCGGTCCATAATTATATATAGCCCCTAAATAAACCGATCACCAGATTTGAACTCCGAAGCCTCTTGGAAGACCAAAATTCATCTGATTACGTTGAAATTTGGTACGTGGTGTTAATATATGGCCTCCAACACTCATGCAATTTGTCGAAATCGAAATCGGGCCATAATTATATATAGCCCCCATATAAACCGATCCCCAGATTTGGTCTTTTGGAGAAGCAAAATTCATCCGATCTGGTTGAAATTTTGGTACGTGGTGGTAGTATATGATATTTAACAACCATGCCAAAAGTGGTCCATATCAGTCTATAATCATATATAGCTCCCATAGGTTAGGTTAGGTTAGGTTAAAGTGGCAGCCCGATTAAGATTCAGGCTCACTTAAACTATTCAGTCCATTGTGATACCACATTAACTAAAAGTACCTATTACATATGGGCACTTCTAGTTTTAACCGTTGAACCTTCTCGATTATTTTCTTCTGTTGAAACAACCAGATTGTTCCAAAAACATGAGCAGACTGCTTAAGTTAACGTTTTCCAGGTCCGCTAGTAATCTGAAGCTATATGCCCCTAAAATTTGCTTACGCCTTACACAAAATGCAGGACACTCACACAAGAGGTTGACTGTCTGAGTATATATTAATGCCAATATTGCTTGGAGCATTACTTCTCAGCCAATTCACCACTTCTCTTATTGCTAATATTTCAGCCTGAAAAACACTACAGTGATCAGGTAATCTTTTCGCTATTCGAAGTTCCAGATCTTTAGAATATACTCCGAAACCCACTTGGCCATCCAATTTGGAGCCATCAGTGTAGAAATCTATATATCTTTTATTCCCCGGTGTCCGTGTACACCACGCATCACTGTTGGGAATTAGAGTCTCAAACTTTTTGTCGAAAAGTGGACTCGCCAAAGTGTAATCCACTACGTTAGGCACATCTGGCATTATTTTGAGGACCGAACTGTGACCGTAACTTTTTCCGACCACAGCGATAGCTCGCGCAACCGCACAGCCGTTGTTGCAGCTGACTGTTTGGCCAAAATGTCTAAAGGCAATAGATGCAGTATGACATTAAGGGAGTTTGTTCCTGTCTTGCTGAAGCACCTGAGATACACAAGCACGCCATACGCTGAACTTTGTCTAAACTTGTCGGCTGGTGAAGTGCCGGCCACCAGACTACAACACCATATAGCATTACAGGTCTAACCACTGCCGTGTATAGCCAATGTACAATTTTTGGTTTTAGTCCCCACTTTTTCCCTATTGCCTTTTTGCACGAGTATAAAGCTACCGTTGCTTTCCTCGCCCTTTCTTCAATATTAAGCTTAAAGTTCAGCTTCCTGTCCAAAATAACGCCAAGGTATTTTGCACACTCCCTAAAGGGAATTTCAATACCCCCTAAGGAAATGAGCCTAACCATGGGAGTTTTGCGATCTTTGCAGTACATGACTATTTCTGTCTTTGCAGGATTTACCCCAAGACCAGCTCCCATAAAAACCGATCCCGAGATTTGGTTTTAGAGCCTCTTGGAGGAGCAAATTTCATCCGAGTCTGTTGAAATTTGGTACATTGTGCTAGTATATGGCCGTTAACAACCATGCCTAACTAGGTCCATATCGGTCTATAGTTAATATATATAGCCCTCAGATAAATCGATCCCCAATCACACAAAAATTGGTCCATATCAAGTTCATAATTGTATATAGCCTCCATATAAGCGACCCCCATTTTTCAATTCTGGCTCTCTACGTACCGTGCAAAAGTCCATATCGATTCGTAATTATTTGTAGACTTACCTACACATACCTTTTTTGTCTAATACATATATACCACGTATGGACTAACGCACAATTTAGAAAACGATGTTAAGAAGTTTAACGATACCACAACCACAGTAATTCGATTATGGATGACAGTCTTTCGTAGAAGTTTCTAGCAATCCATGGTGGAGGGTATATAAGATTCCGCCAGGGCGAATTTACGGTCATATATACTTGTTAATATTCAAAAAGTTGTCACTCATGTTTTTTTTTATTTTACAAGATGATCTTTTGATTTTCAAGATTCAAAATTTGGACAAGTCGATTGTTTTACCTCTCGAATATTTGGCAATAGTCGAGTTTTTGAAATTTAAAATAGTAGCCTACTTCAGACTATTTTCAAACCAAATTTGAAAAAAAAACGAGTTTGCGACTATTTCAATTTTGGAGAAGTCGATTGCTCAACTTTTCGAACTTTCGCCTTATTTTATAACCTGCGCCACACTGTGGAACAGGGTATTATAAACACATGGTGTCTTTGGCAGTAATGCTCAGGGTGGGTCCATGAGTCGATCTAGCCATGTCCGTCTGTCCGTCCGTCTGTCTGTAAACACATTTTTATGATCAAAGTCTAGGTCGCAGTTTTAGTCCAATCGACTTCAAATTTGGCATAAGTTTCTGTTTTGGGTCAGAATAGAACCCTATTGATTTTGGAAGAAACCAGTTCAGATTTAGATATAGCTTCCATATATATCGTTCGCCTGATTTACACTCATATGACCACAGTGGTCAATCTTTTACTCCGATTTAATTGAAATTTTGTACAGGGAGTAGAATTAGCATTATAGCTATGCGTGCCAAATTTGGTTAAAATCGGTTCAGATTTAGTTATAGCTCCCATATATAGCTTTCGCCCGATTTACACTCATATGACCACAGAGGCCAATTTAGTTGAAATTTTGCACAGGGAGTAGAATTAGCATTGTAGCTATGCGTGTTTGGTTGAAATCGGTTCAGATTTAGATATAGCTCCCATATATATGTTTTTCTGATTTCGACAAAAATGGTCAAAATACCTTGTAAAATCGCCACTGCTTAGTCGAAAAGTTGTAAAAATGACTCTAATTTTCCTAAACTTCTAATACATATATATCGAGCGATAAATCGTAAATAAACTTTTGCGAAGTTTCCTTAAAATTGCTTCAGATTTAAATGTTTCCCATATTTCTTTTTACTAAAATTGTGTTCCACCCTAGTGCATTAGCCAACTTAAATTTTGAGTCTATAGATTTTGTAGAAGTCTATCAAATTCTGTCCAGATCGAGTGATATTTAAATGTATGTATTTGGGACAAACCTTTATATATAGCCCCCAACACATTTGACGGATGTGATATGGTATCGAAAATGTGGATCTACAAAGTGGTGCAGGCTATAATATAGTTGCCCCGCCCGACTTTAGACTTTCATTACTTGTTTAAATTTAAAGGAGTCGGGTTCGACCTTTTCACTTTTTCAAAAATTAACAAGTAAGGAAAGTCTAAAGTCGGGCGGGACCGACTATATTATACCCTGCACCACTTTTTAGATCTAAATTTTCGATACCATATCACATCCGTCAAATGTGTTGGGTGCTATATAAAGGTTCGCCCCAAATACATACATTTAAATATCACTTGATTTGGACAGAATTTGATAGACTTTTACAAAATCTATAGACTCAAAATTTAAGTTGGCTAATGCACTAGGGTGGAACACAATTTTAGTAAAAAAAATATGGGAAACATTAAAATCTGAAGCAATTTTAAGGAAACTTCGCAAAAGTTTATTTATGATTTATCGCTCGATATATATGTATTACAAGTTTAGGAAAATAAGAGTGAGTTTTACAACTTTTCGACTAAGCAGTGGCGATTTTACAAGGAACATGTTGGTATTTTGACCATTTCAGAAAAACATATATATGGGAAATCAGAAAAACATATATATGGGAGCTATATCTAAATCTTAACCGATTTCAACCAAATTTGGCACGCATAGCTAGAATGCTAAATCTACTCCCTGTGCAAAATTTCAACCAAATTGGGCCAAAACTCAGGCTTCTGGGCCATATAAGTCCATATCGGGCGAAAAATATATATTGGAGCTATATCTAAATCTGAACCGATTTCAATCAAATTTGGCACACATAGCTACAATGTTAATTCTACTCCCTGTGCAAAATTTCAACTAAATCGGAACAAAAAATTGGCCTCTGTGGTCATATGAGTGTAAATCGGGCGAAAGCTATATATGGGAGCTATATATAAATCTGAACCGATTTCAATGAAATTTGGCACGCATAGCTAGAATGCTAAATCTACTCCCTGTGCAAAATTTCAACCAAATTGGGTCAAAACTTTAGCTTTTAGGACCATATTAGTCCATATCGGGCGAAAGATATATATGGGAGCTATATCTAAATCTGAACCGATTTCAATAAAATTTGGCACACTTGACTATAGTACTAATTGTTTTTCTTGTGCAAAATTTTAAGCAAATTAGGGTAAAACTCTGGCTTCTGGGGCCATATAAGTCCATATCGGGCGAAATATATATATGGGAGCTATATCTAAATCTGAACCGATTTCTTCCAAAATCAATAGGGATCTATTCTGAGCCAAAACACATACTTTTGCCAAATTTGAAGTCGATTGGACTAAAACTGCGACCTAGACTTTGATTACAAAAATGTGTTCACGGACAGACGGACAGACGGACAGACGGACATGGCTATATCGACTCAGGAACCCACCCTGAGCATTTTTGCCAAAGACACCATGTGTCTATCTCGTCTCCTTCTGGGTGTTGCAAACATATGCACTAACTTATAATACCCTGTTCCACAGTGTGGAGCAGGGTATAAAAATGTCATATTTTTTTCGTTTTGACTATTTAATAAAATTTTAAAATGTTTTCGACGCTATGACTTTTCTACTTTACGAGAAAGTTTACTTATCGACTTTTTTAACATTTGACTTTTTAAAATTAACCAAAACTAAAAAACGATTTTTTTTCTAAATTTTGATTTTTCAAAATCCATTGTTCGATTTTTTTGTTTTTTTTTTTTTAATTTGGAAAAATCAATATTTCTACAGTTTGACTTACCAAAATTAAAAAAAAAATTTTTTTGACTTAATAAAAGGATTGAGTTTTCGACTTTTGCAAAGTTTTAAAAAACGGCCTTTCGATGTGAGGTATTCTTTAAAAAAATTTTAACAGACAGCGACCTCTATCGTACAAAAAACAATTAAACATATAGGACAGACAACCAATGCAAGATTGTTTGAGGGTGTGCTTGTGACTCGATTAGTATATATAGATATATATGGCAAAAATTTATAGGTTTTAAAATGATCTACATTTATACACTATCTGATACTAATAATGTAAGAACATATTGGTAAGAACATAAGCATTAATTTCCTTTGTTCTTTGTAAAAAAAATTTTTCCTTGCATTTCCTTTGCTTTTCCATAAAGAATACTTCCCCTATTTGCCACGAAAAAGGTGGCCCCTCTATTTCACTATAGCAACTTGTATTACCTCTTCTTATCCCCCTATCAAACGAATGCTTTTCAAAACATGTGAATCTGTTTCATATGTACGAATGTGATAATGTGTTAAGTGCATCCACTGAGCTATATGCCATGAATTACATGCGGTTCGACCCCCTATTGCTACGGATTGTTTTGTTTATGAGTAAATGATGTTTCTCGCTTTGCATGGGGTTTTAAAAGCTAAATATGTCTGGGATCGGTTAAGCTTATTTCAAATGTTTTATATCATATTTTTCAATTTTTGTTTGTTTTATTTTCAGATATCTCAAAATCCATCACAAAAATATCTCAGTAAAATAAATGAAGTTCAAACACATCATTTGAAATTGTTGCAATATGATACCTCTAGTACAAATACACCATTGCTGGCAGCATCATCAAATTCAGATCCTGTAGCACAATTATCTCCATTATCCTCACATTCCCGCCGAACCGGGGAAATTCTTTCGAATCCTGTACACACTTCGGTCATACAACCAACAACAGTGATAATACGCAAAGATTTTCATAGTTTCAATTTCTCGGACATTGAACTGCCGGTGGAGAGGCCAACGGCATCTGTTCATTATTTGAGAAATAAGCATCTGATGCATGATTTGTCACAGCGTTCGGTGACGGGTACACCAAAGCCTCCCACAACAGAATTAGATGACATATTCATCAGTGTCAAAACAACAAAAAGCTATCATGACAGTCGATTGGCCATGATTGTAAAGACTTGGTTTCAATTAGCCAAAGATCAGGTAAGACTGAAAAGAAAAATCTGTATATTAATTTATTTTAAATTTTTTTAAGTCCAAAAAAAAAAAATAAGTATATACAAGGGAGGGCCGATTTTAAAATACCCATACATTTCAAAATGTTGACAAAATTTTCTGTAGATATAAAATACTGACAAATTTTCTATAGAAAACAAGTTTTGACAAAATTTTCTATAGAAATAAAATTTTTAACAATTTTTCTATAGAAATAAAATTTTGACGAAGTTTTCTACAGACATAACATTTTAGCAAAATCTTCGATAAAAATAAAATTTTGACAAAATTTTTACAGTAATAAAATTTCGAACAAATTTTCTGTAGAATTAAAAATTGTGATCAAATTGTCTATAGGATTAAAAATTTTGATAAAATTTTCTAGAGAATTAAAAAAAAAAATAAATTTTCTACAGAAACAAAATTTTGATAAAATTATCTATAGAAGTAAATTTTTGACAATATTTTTTAGAGATATAAAATTTTGACAACATTTTCTATGGACATAAAATTTTGACAATATTTTCTATAGAACTAAAATTTGACTAAATTTACTATAGAAATAAAATTTTGACAAAAAATTTCTATAGAAATAATATTTTGACAAAAAATTTCTATAGATAAAGGGTAATACGGTCAAAATTTGGTCAATATAAACTTGACGTATTTCTTTCAATTTTGCATTTAAAAAACCTGTACACCCCTCATTTTGAAGGTGTGTGTGTGTGTAGAATGTTGATCCTATTTTGATTTTGGAATTCACTCTTCAGTTGTCAAAATGCCGTCCAAGCAAGAAGAGCAGCGTATCAAAATTTTGCTCGCGCATCGCGAAAATCCGAGCTACTCGCACGCAAAGCTGTCAAAATCGCCAAAAGTTGCCAAATCAACCGTTACAAATGTAATTAAAGTGTTTGGGGAACGTTTGTCGACAGCCAGGAAGAATGGATCGGGGGGAAATCGAAAACCGGAAGCCGTTGAGACGACAAAGAGAGTTGACGGTAGTTTGAAGCGAAACCCTAACCTCTCTCTCCGAGATGCCGCAAATAAGCTGGGTGTATCGTCTACAACCGTGCATCGAGCCAAAAAACGAGCCGGACTATCGACTTACAAGAAGGTAGTGACTCCAAATCGCGATGATAAACAAAATACGACGGCCAAAGCGCGATCCCGGAGGCTGTACACGACGATACTGACGAAGTTTGACTGCGTGGTAATGGACGACGTGACCTACGTCAAAGCCGGGAGCCACCGTGGTGCAATGGTTAGCATGCCCGCCTTGCATACACAAGGTCGTGGGTTCGATTCCTGCTACGACCGAACACCAAAAAGTTTTTCAGCGGTGGATTATCCCACCTCAGTAATGCTGGTGACATTTCTGAGGGTTTCAAAGCTTCTCTAAGTGGTTTCACTGGAATGTGGAACGCCGTTCGGACTCGGCTATAAAAAGGAGGTCCCTTGTCATTGAGCTTAACATGGAATCGGGCAGCACTCAGTGATAAGAGAGAAGTTCACCACTGTGGTATCACAATGGACTGAATAGTCTAAGTGAGCCTGATACATCGGGCTGCCACATAACCTAACCTAACCTACGTCAAAGCCGACTACAAACAGCTTCCGGGACAGGAATTTTATACGGCAAAAGGAAGAGGAAAGGTAGCAGATATTTTCAAGCACATAAAACTGTCAAAGTTCGCTATAAAATATCTGGTTTGGCAAGCCATCTTTACCTGTGGCTTGAAAAGCAGCATTTTCATAGCTTCCGGGACTGTCAACCAAGAAATTTACGTGAAAGAGTGTTTGAATAAACGTCTGCTGCCTTTCCTGAAGAAACGCGTTTGTTCCGTACTGTTTTGGCGAAAATCTGATGGCAGGTGTCAAGCGTGAGGCCCGGCAATTCGGATTGGGAAAAGCGAAAGCCTAACTGAATATTTTTCCTGAATTTTATACTAATTGAACTTGAAAAAGAAATTTAATTTAATTTTTTAAATAAACGATTTCACCGATTTACACGCGTTTTCCCTTGACCAAATTTTGACCGTATCACCCTTTATATGGAATTTTGACGAAATGTTCAATAGAAAAAAAATTGACAAAATGTTCAATAGAAATAAAATTTTGGAAAAATAAAATTCAATAGAAAGATTTTGTTAAAGATTTTTATAAAATTAAAAATTATTACAAAATTTTCTATAAAATTTAAACTTTTTACAACTTTTTTCTATAGGATAAACAATTTGGATATAAAGTTCTCTCTAGGTTAAAATTTTGACAACAATTTCTAGAGTTAAAATTTATAAAAAATTTTGATAATATTTCCGATAGAATTAAAAATTTTGAAAATATTTTCTATAGAAGTAAAATTGGAGAAAATTTTCTTTAAAAATAAAATTTTGAGAAAATTACAGAATTAAAAATTTTGGCAAAATGTTCTATAGAAATAAAATTTTGGCAAAATTTTTTATAGAAATAACATTTTGAGAAAAATTTCTATAGAAGTAAAATCTTGACAATATTTTCTAGAGATATAAAATTTTGAAAAAATTTTCTATGGAAATAAAATTTTGACAATATTTTCTAGAGTAATAAAATTTTGACAAAATTGTCTATAGAAATAGCAGTTGTTGGTTAAGCTAATCTTGTAGTTTAGTCATCGCAATGGTTTTAAAGCTGAGATCAAAACAACAAATATGATTGAAGTACAAACCAACAATAGAAAACAAAAACGAAGGAAGTAAGAGGAAACACGCTCAAAATAAATCCAGCCAACTGCACTCAAATCGATGATTTGACAGTGGCAAAGGAAAAGAGATATATTTGTACAAATATTTAGTTAGGCAGAGGCCAACTATCACAAACCTTTTTTTTCGGAAGGTTCGAGTGTGCTTCACTTTGGGTACCCGAATTTATTCTGATAATTGGTTGATAGTTTTGCTGCAAGTAAAGGATGCTGATGAGGAATGTGGTAATTCCGAAACTTGCGTCCATCCAACCATCTTTCAGTCTATACGGCTTTGTCCAAATAAATTTGACAAACATTATTTTCCTCTGTTGGTTAAGCTACTCTTGTAGTTTAGTCAACGCAATGGTTTTAAAGCTGAGATCGAAACAACAAATATGGAATAAAATTTTGACAAAATGTTTCTATATAAATCAAAATTTAAAATTTCTATAGAAATAAAATTTTGGCAATATTTTCTATGGAAATAAAATTTGTTAAAATTTTCTATAGAAATAAAATTCTGACCACATTTTCTACACGGACGAAAAAGACTGTTTTTCATATGTTTGGGTGTAAAAATTATATGTTTGGAACTCAATTTTTCTAACACAATATTTTAAGTGCAAGCATATAATGTTCATAAATTAGCATAACATATTTGGGACATATTATGTTTGGGACATAAAATGTTTGTAAATATAATATGCTTAGATGCAAAACATATATTAATTTGGAAATAGCCTATAAGCATATACACAGTCTCACAGAAGTTTACATACCCTTCAGTTTTTTACCTTCCCAGCAAAAAAAGCGTCACCAAAAAAGTAATGAAAATGTTCATTTTATATCCGGAAGTGCTGCAAAATTGGCGCAGAAGCGATGAATTTAACATGAGCTTGTCATGGGATGGAAGTTCTCCATCAACAGCCGTTGCACTAAATTTGCATCACTTCTTTGGGTGTGATCCGAATTCAATGTTTTGGATGTAAATTTAAAAATTCTGTGATATTTTGTCCAAAAAATAATTTTTATAATTTGTAATAGATTCTAACGCTTGTCGGAAACGTTTGACCTCAAATATTTTCAAAAATTCACAATTTTTACAGATTGGATTTAGCATTTTTGTCGACAAAATTTAAATGATTTGTACCATTTTATGAATTCTTACTCTGTTTTTAACCTAATTGAAACAAAAAAAATTAAAACTATCCATTAAAAGTATGAAAAAACAAAGTTATAAAAAACTGAATTAAAAGAACTTCCTGAGTAGTTAAAATAAAGAACATTATTGGGAGTGCATCTTCTGGAAGTGCTTTTAAAGTTGTGCCATTGGAAGAACTTCCAAAAAAGTTTTGCTGGGTTGTTGTTCTTTATAACCCACACCAAAAAAAAAAAATCTTCTTGAAAATTGACCAATATTTTGTTTTTCAAATTAATTTACTAAAACTAAAGGAAATATATGCATATTTTTTTAAATTTTCTTATTTAAAAAAAATATAAATTATTTAACCGTATGTAAACTTGTGTGAGACTGTGTATGTGTTAAAAAGAGATACCTAGAGAATATGACGCAAGTAAAAGAATGGAAGTAACCAATTGGCGCCTTAAAAATATATACACACAAAGATAATTTCATTAAAATTTTTTTCTACCAGTGTATGCCTGAGGTGAAACATAATATGTTTTAACAATACAAACAATATTTTGTTTGGACCAATCCTGAAAATATATATGCTTGAAGCAAAATGTGTTTGGAGCATATGTTACAGAAGCGATTTTTTTGAGGGTGTAGAAATAAAATTTTGACAACATTTTCTATAGAAATAAAGTTTTTACTAAATTTTCTATAGAAATAAAATTTTGACAAAATTTCGTTAGAAATAATTTTTTTTACAAAATAATCTATAGAAATAAAATTTTAACAAAATTTTCTATAGAAATAAAATTTTGACAATATTTTCTATAGAAATAAAATTTTGACAACATTTTCTATAGAAATAAAATTTTTATTTCTATAGAAATTGGCGGCTTAAAAATATATACACACAAAGAAAATTTCATTAAAAATTTTTTCTATAGAAATAAAGTTCTTACAAAATTTTCTATAGAAATAAAGTTTTTACAAAATTTACAAATAAAATTTTGACAACATATCGATAGAAATAAAATGTTGACAAAATTTCGTTAGAAATAAAATTTTGACAACATTTTCTATAGAAATAAAATTTTACTAAAAATCTTCTATAGAAATAAAATTTCGACAAAATTTCTACACCCTCACAAAAAATCGCTTCTGTAACATATACTCCCAAACATATTTTGATTCAAGCATATACATTTTTGGGTATTGCCCAAACATTTATATGTTTGATCTCTACCAATATATAATATGTTTGAAAGCATATTGGTCTAAACAATATATGTTTGGGTAGTCTAAGTTCCAAACATTTTGTATTTTTGCATCCAAATTCAATAATGTTGTCTTCCAAAAAACAATATGTTATTATGTGAACATATAATATGTTTGGAAGCATTTTGCACCCAAAAATATTATATGCTTAAAAAAAATCTCCCAAACAATATTGTGCTCAAAATTTTATTTATTTATTTATATATTTACAATCATAATGAATTATGAAAATAAACAGGTAATATAGGTGCTAACAACATAGGTTTTCGACCTGAATGCTCAAAATTTTGTATCTGCCCAATTGTATATTCCCCGACATCCTTCTCACTTCCACGAGATTTTTTAGTTCTTAGCATCTTTTTCTGTAATACAAACATTGTAGAAGAAATTATTCAATTTTATAATTTTTTTTATTTTAATTTTACCTTTTGCCGGACGGGGATTCGAAGAGCGGACAACACAGTTTGTAAGGATCAAAGAAGTAGCTGATCAATTGCTCAAGGAAAAATAAAATGTTAATTTTGTTATAACAAGCAACAACCACCAACTTAATTCAATATCGCTCCCTGTTAAATAGCGCTCCAAGCTACTAAACACATATATGTTTATAGGCTATTTCTAAATTAATATATGTTTGCATCCAAGCATATTATATTTACAAACATTTTATGTCCCAAACATAATATGTTCTAACATATTAACATATATGTCCCAAACATGTTATGCTAGTTTATGAACATTATATGCTTGCACTCAAAAATATTGTGTTTAAAAATTTGTGTTACAAACATATAATGTTTATAGCCAAACATATGAAAAACAGTCTTTTTCATCCGTGTACAGAATTAAAATTTCGAAGAAATTTTCTGTAGAATTTTTATAAAATTTTCAATAGAATTTAAAATTTTGATAAAATTTCTATAGAAACAAAATTTTGAGAAAATTTCTATATTAATAAAATTTTGGGAAAATTTCTAGAAATGAAATTTAGAAGAAATTTTCGCTAGAAATAAAATTTTGGCAAAATTTTCTAAAGAAATTTGCTAGAAAAATACATTGTAGAAACAATTTATAGAAAGTTTACCTTACCTCTCTGTCTCATATTGAATTCATATGACTCTTTACAGTTTGCAAAGTTATTTTGAGAATAAATTATGGGGCTTAAGTAAAACATCATACAGTTGACCCCCATTAATTTTCTAACATTAAATTTATATTTAAAAACCCTCGTCCATTTTATTTATATTCTCACCATTCAGATGCCAACCTTGTTGACTTATTTCATATTCATATAAAATTGTCCCTAAAAGATAAATTGCTTGGATTAAGTTTGTGCCCAAAATAATACCGAAATCAATAAATTATTACTACTCTTCGGTAAGAGATGCCATCAAAATATTTCAGGTCACTGAATCATCGCT
This sequence comes from Haematobia irritans, assembly GCF_050003625.1. NCBI lineage: Eukaryota > Metazoa > Arthropoda > Insecta > Diptera > Muscidae > Haematobia > Haematobia irritans. Next base: position 131,408,578 of record NC_134400.1, read on the forward strand.
CCCGCCCGCCACTATCACAGAATATCTTAATTAAACGGAAGCAAAACAAACAAATTTTCTTAGAGTTCACAAGACACTAAGATATTTCCCACACTTTTAGCATGGTTTCTTGTTTTTGTTTCTAGGGTATAGTCATAAATTTTAATTCAATTCATCCCCAATAAAAAGTCGATAAGTTAAGCCAACATCATCTTCATGCTGGAATAATCTGTTCTACTACTCTGGGTAAACATGCATGTACTCAACATCTGCATTATGCCATATACGAACATCATCGTGTGATCAATGATAGAACATTCTTAAGGGTTTGTCAATATTTGTTCTGTTTCCCCCTTTTTTTCATGGCGGATGATACTTAGCTATCATCGTCTGACTTTAACAAAATTTTATTTCTTAGTTCTTTCTTTCAGTTTCGTTTTTTATTTATTTTATTAATATTGTCATTCATTCATGAAATAGTTTCAATTTCATTTAATTTTGTCATTTTGTCTACACATGGTGGTGGTTTTGGGGTGACATGCTGCTGCTGGTGTTTTGAATACGACCAAGTCCTTGTGTGTGGAGTACTTATGCTATGGTCACACAGGGCAAATATTTGACAGAAATCAAAAAAGATTCCCTCTACAGAGCCAAACCAGCTAACATTTTAAGCTCATATTTGATATATAACATCATCGTAGGATTATTTTTCAAAAGCGGTATTCAGATATTTGGAAAATGGTTCTGGAAAAATGTTAGACACTCATTTTGGTCAAATATTTGCCTAGTGTGACCATAGCCTTAGTCGTTCTTCACTTATTTCCACTTTTTTGCATTAAAGAGTGCTGCTGCCTGACATACTTGCCGTTCTTGAGTTGTGAAGAGTTATTCTAGAATTGATGTTCAAGGATTCATGCCACGAAGGAGGTTCCCGGTGGAATTTTGCTACTTGACAAAAGTGAAAATCTCTCACTTGCTACATGGCATCAAGAAAATGAAATGAAATAAACTTAAAATATATAGAAGAGTTAGTGGATATGCTATTGGAGTCACAAAGAGGCATTTATGCTCCCAGATTTTGAGTAAAACCAACGGACAGAAAGTTACAGTGACTATCTTTCTTCGTCTGCTCGGACGAAGAAAGACTGTTTTTCATATGTTTGGGTGTAAAAATTATATGTTTGGAACTCAAATTTTTTAACACAATTTTTTTAAGTGCAAGCATATAATGTTCATAAACTAACTTAACATATATGCATATGCAAACATATATTAATATAGAAATAGCCTATAAACATATATGTGTTTAGAAAGAGAGACCTACACAGAAAAAAATTTCACGAGAATTTTTCCAATCAAAATTTTAATTGAGTTTTAAAAAATATTCAATTAAAAATTTAATTGATTCAACAAATTTTTTAATTGAAATAAAAATCAATCACAAAAAATAATAGTGTCAATTAATTTTTTAATTGGATCAATTAATTTTTTAATTGACCTTCAATTAATTTTTTAATTGATACTATCATTTCTGTGATTGAAGACATTTCAATTAAAAAATTAATTGGATCAATTAATTTCGTGATTGAACCAGAAATTTTTTTTTTGTGTGTAGAGAGTATGCTGCAAGTAAAATAATCGAAGTAGCCAATTGGCGCCTTAAAAATATATCCACACAAAGAAAATTTCATTAAATTTTTTTTTCTACCAGTGCCCTTAGGTGAAACATAATATGTTTGAAGAATACAAACAATATTTTGTTTGGACCAATGCTGAAAATATATATGCTTGAAGCAAAATGTGTTTGGGTTATATGTTACAGAAGCGATTTTTTTTTAGGGTGTGATCGTTCGTTTCACGGCGTATCTTCAAGGCCAAAGACAAATATTATTTTTATACCCTGCGCCACACTGTGGAACAGGGTATTATAAGTTAGTGCATATATTTGCAACACCCAGAAGGAGACGAGATAGACAAATGGTGTCTTTGGCAAAAATGCTCAGGGTGGGCTCCTGAGTCGATATAGCCATGTCTGTCTGCCGTGAACACATTTTTGTAATCAAAGTCTAGTTCGCAGTTTTAGTCCAATCGACTTCAAATTTGGCACAAGTATGTGTTTTGGCTCAGAATAGAACACTATTGATTTTGGAAGAAATCGGTTCAGATTTAGATATAGCTCCCATATTTCCCCCGATATGGACTTATATGGCCCCAGAAGCCAGAGTTTTACCCTAATTTGTTTAAAATTTTGTACAAGAAGAACAATTAGTACTATAGTCAAGTGTGCTAAATTGTATTGAAATCGGTTCAGATTTAGATGTAGCTCCCACATATATCCTTCGCCCGATATGGACTAATACGGTCCCAGAAGCCAGAGTTTTAACCCAATTTGGTTGAAATTTTGCACTAGGAGTACAATTAGTAGTGTAGTACAGTGTGCTAAATTTTATTGAAATCGGTTCAGATTGAGATATAGCTCCCATATATAGCTTTCGCCCGATTTACACTCATATGACCACAGAGGCCAATTTTTAACTCCGATTTAGTCGAAATTTTGCACAGGGAGTAGAATTAGCATTGTAGCTGTGCGTGCCAAATTTGGTTGAAATCGGTTTATATTTAGATATATCTCCCATATATATGTTTTTCTGATTTCGACAAAAATGGTCAATGGTACCTACATTTTCCTTGTAAAATCGCCACTGCTTAGTCGAAAAGTTGTAAAAATGACTAATTTTCCTAAACTTCTAATACATATATATCGAGCGATAAATCATAAATAAACTTTTGCGAAGTTTCCTTAAAATTGCTTCAGATTTAAGTGTTTCCCATATTTTTTTAGTAACATTGTGTTCCACCCTAGTGTTAGCCGACTTAAATTTCGAGTCTATAGATTTTGTAGAAGTCTATCAAATTCTAGAGCGAGTGATATTTAAATGTATGTATATGGGACAAACCTTTATATATAGCCCCCAACACATTTGACGGATGTGATATGGTATCGAAAATTTAGATCTACAAAGTGGTGCAGGGTATAATATAGTCGGCTCCGCCCGACTTTAGACTTTCCTTACTTGTTTTACTGACATTATGTCCTACCCCAGGGCATTAACTGACTTAAATTTTAAGTCTACGGGTTTTTTAGAAGTCTAACAAAATTTGCCCAGATCGAGACAGGTTTCAATGTGTGTATAGGGGAACAAAACCCTTCAAATATAGCACCCAACACATTGGACGTATTTGATGTGGTATCGAAAATGTGGATCCACAAAATAGTGCAAGGTATAAAATAGTAGGCCCGGCCGACTTTAGACTTTCCTTACTTGATTAAAATGAAATCCGAAATACTGAAAAATAATCACATCTAAAGAAAGGGTGGAAGTAATCTTTTTCTTCTTGACAAACCTTTGTAAAATTCGTTGCTTCCGAGCCAAATTTTGCACTACTTCCGGATCTAAAAAGAACATTTTTCGTACATTTTTTGCTGGGTTTTATACCCCCACACCATGCTAAGGTGGTAGATATGAAATTTGTTTTTATTTGGACTTGTTTTTTACAAAATATCTTTCAATGTTGATGGATTTACATTATGAAACGTTTACTTTAGCTTATAGTTCGAGTAATAATTCATAATATTCATGAAAAATTTATGCGCATTTATGCGCATGACCCAATGATAGCCATAGGTGTTCCTTTGAACTTCATACAAGTGCTAATGAAACATTTAAAGTAATGTCTTTTATAACTGTGATAATTACCTTAAGTGGCATCCCACATTATAGAATCATAAAATCATCACCTGCCTGAGCCTACAGACCATATGAGATAGTTTAAAGTCACTTTTACGATCGTCTGGGGTAACACACAGACAGCAGGTCATGATGCCAAAGCATTTGGGGACAGAAAAAAAACTTCCATTTGTTTTGACCACAGAGGCACGTTCACAGTAAATACGAAAACAAGCCAACATTTTAAACATCCCGAAAACGAGATTTTTTATGTGGATTTTTTTCGGGAATTTTTGTCACGTTATTTTGTTTGTTATTTCATAAATGTATGCTTGCTCACATACTCCTAAGCATCTAGAATTGCTCTAAAGCCTCTGGGGCGTTAGTGGTCCCTCAAAAAACCTAATATTTGTATTGTGAAGAAATGTCCCTTTGGCTCTTGTGTCTGGTCAATCCAATATGAAAATAAAATCAAAAACGTTTTGTTTTCCAACTGCAATGCCAGCCACATATCTCTAACATCTATCCAGACAGAAAACAAATCGGGATGACGAACTAAGAAAAACAACAATAAAATGGAATGGAATGGATGGTATGCTGAAGCACGTTTAAGATTTATGAGTTTTTTCGTTTGAAGATGACTGTTGGAAATGTATGTCCATTTTTTTGCTACAAACAATTGTTTTGGCTGAAAACCATAATCAAATAAGGTCTATTAGGTATGCAAATAACTAAAAAAATAAAAAAGACTTTTAGCCTTCAAAAGAGATTCAATTAAACAATTACAAAATTTTAAATTCTATACTTTAAAACTGATCCGGGGAAATTTGAAAAAAAAAAACAAAAACAAGTATATACGGCCGTAAGTTCAGCCAGACCGAATCTTATGTACCCTCCACCATGGATTGCGTAGAATCTTTTACTAAAGACGGTCATCCACAATTGAATTACTTGGGTTGCGGCCGATGGCAAGGCATCTTAAAACTTCTTAACATCATCTTCTAAATTGTAAGTTAGTCCATGCGGGATATATATTAAACAAAAGAAAGGTCGATTAAATACGTATATATTCAGTTCTTGACCGGTATATATAGGGAAGAAATAATTAAGAACCGATATGAAATTTTGTGCGGTAATTATAGAGCCAAAATTGAAAAATGGGGGTCGCTTTATATGGAGTCTATATAAAGGGTGATTCTTTTGAGGTTAGGATTTTCATGCATTAGTATTTGACAGATCACGTGGGATTTCAGACATGGTGTCAAAGAGAAAGATGCTCAGTATGCTTTGACATTTCATCATGAATAGACTTACTAACGAGCAACGCTTGCAAATCATTGAATTTTATTACCAAAATCAGTGTTCGGTTCGAAATGTGTTTATCGACAAATTTTGTTCAGCGATGAGGCCCATTTCTGGTTGAATGGCTACGTAAATAAGCAAAATTGCCGCATTTGGAGTGAAGAGCAACCAGAAGCCGTTCAAGAACTGCCCATGCATCCCGAAAAATGCACTGTTTGGTGTGGTTTGTACGCTGGTGGAATCATTGGACCGTATTTTTTCAAAGATGCTGTTGGACGCAACGTTACGGTGAATGGCGATCGCTATCGTTCGATGCTAACAAACTTTTTGTTGCCAAAAATGGAAGAACTGAACTTGGTTGACATGTGGTTTCAACAAGATGGCGCTACATGCCACACAGCTCGCGATTCTATGGCCATTTTGAGGGAAAACTTCGGAGAACAATTCATCTCAAGAAATGGACCGGTAAGTTGGCCACCAAGATCATGCGATTTGACGCCTTTAGACTATTTTTTGTGGGGCTACGTCAAGTCTAAAGTCTACAGAAATAAGCCAGCAACTATTCCAGCTTTGGAAGACAACATTTGCGAAGAAATTCGGGCTATTCCGGCCGAAATGCTCGAAAAAGTTGCCCAAAATTGGACTTTCCGAATGGACCACCTAAGACGCAGCCGCGGTCAACATTTAAATGAAATTATCTTCAAAAAGTAAATGTCATGGACCAATCTAACGTTTCAAATAAAGAACCGATGAGATTTTGCAAATTTTATGCGTTTTTTTTTTAAAAAAAGTTATCAAGCTCTTAACAAATCACCCTTTACAATTATGAATACGAGTCTACCAAAAATTGTAGATTTTTTTACTATTTGGTAGATTGATATAATTCTTGGTGATATAGAAGATTTTGCAAAATATACCTCCCCAACTATAAGGTGCTTCATACATTTTCTATAGAAATAACATTTTGACAAATATTTCTACAGAAATAAAATTCTGAAAAAATTTTCTATAGAAATAAAATTTTGAGAAAAATTTCTATAAAAATAAAATCTTGGCAATATTTTCTAGAGATATAAAATTCTGACAAAAATTTTCTATGGAAATAAAATTTTGATAATATTTTCTATAGAAATAAAATTTTGACAAAATTTTTTTATAAAATTAAAATTATCTATAGAAATAACATTTCCATAGATCTATAGAAATAACATTTTGACAAAATTTTCTATAGAAATAAAATTTTGAGAAAATTTTCTATAGAAATAAAATTCTGATAAAATTATCTATAGAAATAAAATTTGACAAAATTTTCTATAGAAATAAAATTTTGACAAAATTTTCTATAGAAATAAAATTTTGACAAAATTTTCTATAGAAAAAAAATTTTGAGAAAATTTTCTATAGAAATAAAATTCTGATAAAATTATCTATAGAAATAAAATTTTGACAAAATAAAATGTTGACAAAATTTTCTACAGAAATAAAATTCTGACAAAATTTTCTATAGAAATAAAATTTTGACAAAATTTTCTATAGAAATAAAATTTTGACTAAATTTTCTGTACAAATAAAATTTTGACAAAATTTTCTATAGAAATAATATTCCGAAAAATGTTCCTATAGAAATAAAATTCTGACAAAATTTTCTATAGAAATAAAATTTTGACAAAATTTTCTATAGAAATAAAATTTTGACAAAATTTTCTATAGAAATAAAATTTTGACAAAATTTTCTATAGAAATAAAATTCTAACAAAATTTTCTATAGAAATAAAATTTTGACTAAATTTTCTATAGAAATAAAATTTTGACTAAATTTTCTATAGAAATAAAATTTTGACAAAATTTTCTATAGAAATATCATTTTGAGAAAAATTTTCTATAGAAATAACATTTTGAGAAAAATTTCTATAAAAATAAAATCTTGACAAAATTTTCTATAGAAATAAAATTTTGACTAAATTTTCTATAGAAATAAAATTTTGACAAAATTTTCTATAGAAATAAAATTCTGACAAAATTTTCTATAGAAATAAAATTTTGGCAAAATTTTCTATAGAAATAAAATTCTGATAAAATTTTCTATAGAAATAAAATTTTGACAAATTTTTCTATAGAAATAAAATTTTGACAAAATTTTTTATAGAAATCATATTTTGACAAAATTTTCTATAGAAATAAAATTCTGACAAAATATTGAGAAATAAAAATAAAATTTTGACAAAATTTTCTATAGAAATAAAATGTTGACAAAATTTTCTACAGAAATAAAATTCTGACAAAATTTTCTATAGAAATAAAATTTTGACAAAATTTTCTATAGAAATAAAATTTTGACAAAATTTTCTATAGAAATAAAATTTTGACAAAATTTACTACAGAAATAAAATTCTGACAAAATTTTCTATAGAAATAAAATTTTGACTAAATTTTCTATAGAAATAAAATTCTGACAAAATTTTCTATAGAAATAAAATTTTGACAAAATTTTCTTTAGAAATATAATTTTAACAAAATTTTCTATAGAAATAAATTTTTGAAAAATTTTTCTATAGAAATAAAATTTTGACAAAATTTTCTATAGCAATAAATTTTTGGTACATTATTTTTGGCTCGAGTGGCAATCGTGATTTTTCTATGATTGGGGATCGGTTTATCTTGGGGCTATATATAACTATAGATCGATACGTACCAATTTTGGCATGATTGTTCTCGGCCATATACTAGCGCAATGTACCAAATTTCAACCGAATCAGATGAAGTTTGCTCCTCCATGAGGCTCCGGAGGTCAAATCTGGGGATCGGTTTATATGGGGGCTATATATAATTATGTACCGACCAATTCGGGCATGGTTGTTAGAGACCATATACTAACACCACGTACCACATTTCAACAGGATCGGATGAAATTGCCTCTCTTAGAGGCTCCGCAAGCCAAATCTGGGGTCCGTTTATATGGGGGCTATATATAATTATGGACCGATGTGGACCAACTTTTGCTTGGTTATTAGAGACCATATACCAACACCATGTACTAAATTTCAGCCGGATCGGATGAAATTTGTTTCTCTTTGAGGTTCCAAATCTGGGGGTCCGTCTATATGGGAGCTATACCTAATAGTGAACCGATATGGGCAATTTGCAATACCATCCGACCTACATCAATAACAACTACTTGTGCCAAGTTTCAAGTCGATAGCTTATTTCGTTCGGAAGTTAGCTTGATTTCAAGAGACGAATGGACGGACGAACGGACAAGCTTAGATCGACTCAGAATTTAATCTCGACCTAGAATACTCGTATATACTTCATGGGGTCTTAGAGCAATATTTCGATGTGTTACAAACGGAATGACAAAGTTAATATACCCCCCATCCTATGGTGGAGGGTATAAAAGTCCCCCTTTCCCGGGAATGGAAAAAATACGAGGAAACCCCCGCTACATACAATAAAATTGCCAATCAAGTCCTGCATCAAAGTTTACCATTTTATATTTAAACTGTTTGCTGGTAAATAAATAACCCGCTTCAAAAGCCAAACTATTAGACAGTATCTCTTGGACAAAACTCACATCAAATTGTTTTCTGAGCACGTTCCTGACATGCATGACAATGACAATGCCAACAAAATGTGACCATTTGTAAAAAACAAAAAACAAAAAAGGAAATAAAAGCCAACTCCAAAGATATTTATGATTAGTTTCTTTGTTTTCATCTAAGAGGTATGACAAAAGGGTTGCTAAAAGTTTTATATTCTAAGCAAACATTAGGAAAAAGAGCAAAAATAAAATATAGATCTTTAATTATTCGACTGTTCGATCCGGCACACTGAAAGAATAGTTATCGTTTCTTACGAACGAAACAAAAAAAATTGTTGGTCTCTAGAAAAAGATTAGAAACAAATATTGCACCGTTTTTAATAAAATCAGAAATATATTTTTTCTATAGAAAATTTGCAAATTTCGTTTGTCTAAAAATTCATTTGAGATGAAAGTTCTTTTTCTTTGGAGGCAGCGCGACATTTTATTGCAGAATATTTCGTAAAAAAAAATCAAAAAATTCTAAAAACTCCCTAAAAATTCACGAAATGTGGAAATGTCGATCATTTTAATAAGAACAGTTATGGCAGAATTTTTCTTATAGTCCTAAAAAGTTATTGGTAAAATGTACCCAAATCTATGCAATTTTCAAACCTAACCTATAAATTTAACAAACTATGACTAGCATCCCGGAATTGTAAGTAACCCAGTTTTCTTTCTGTTTTTATACCCACATGGTGTCTTTGGCAAAAATGTTCAGGGTGGGCTCCTGAGTCGATATAGCCATGTCCGTCTGTCCGTGAACACATTTTTGTAATCAAAGTCTAGGTCGCAGTTTTTGTCCAATCGACTTCAAATTTGGCACAAGTATTTGTTTTGGCTCAGAATAGATTTGGCTAGGTTCAGATTTAGATATAGCTCCCATATATATATTTCGCCCGATATGGACTAATACGGTCCCAGAAGCCAGAGTTTTGCCCCAATTTGGTTGAAATTTTGCGCAAGAAGAACAATTAGTACTATAGTCAAGTGTGCCAAATTTGGTTGAAATCGGTTCAGATTTAGATATAGCTCCCATATATATCGTTCGCCCGTTTTACACTCATATGACCACAGTGGCCAATCTGTTACTCCGATTTAATTGAAATTTTGCACAGGGATTAGAATTAGCATTGTAGCTATGCGTGCCAAATTTGGTTGAAATCGGTTCAGGTTTAGATATAGCTCCCATATATATGTTTTTCTGATTTCGACAAAAATGGTCAAAATACCAACATTTTTCTTGTTAAATCGCCACTGCTTAGTCGAAAAGTTGTAAAAATGACTCTAATTTTCCCAAACTTCTAATACATATATATCGAGCGATAGATCATAAATAAACTTTTACGAAGTTTCCTTAAAATTGCTTCAGGTTTAAATGTTTCCCATATTTTTTTCTAACATTGTGTTCCACCCTAGTGCATTAGCCGACTTAAATTTTGAGTCTATACACCCTCAAAAAAAATCGCCTCTCTAACATATGTTCCAAACATATTTTGCAGGAAGCACATATATTATTGGATACTGCCGAAACATTAATATGTTTGTTTTATGTGAACATATAATATGTTTGGAAGCATTTTGAGCCCAAAAATATTATATGCTTGGCAGAAATTTCCCCAAAGAAGATTGTGCTCATTCCCTAACATAATTTTCACTTCCACGAAATTTTTTAGTTCTTGGCACCTTTTTCTGTAATACAAATAATGTTGAAGAAATTATTCAATTTTATAATTTTTTTAAATTTTACCTTTCGCCTGGACGGAGAATCGAACCGAGGACCATACAGTTTGTAAGCCAACACACTACCACTGAGCTACGTAGCTGTTATAGTCACCAGTAGACAATTATCGTTATAAGTTACATTTATATAGCATAGTTTGCAGCGCCCACGAGCCCATGCAAACATAACATTATTTAACAGAAACATACATGTGTTGGCAACGTGGAGCAGTGGTTAGCATGTCTGCCGTACATGCAAAGGGTCGTGGGTTCAATCCCTGCTCCGACCAAACACCATTTTTTTTTTTAATTTACACATTTATATTTATACTATATTAAATTTTTATAATGAAACTTCGAAATGTGGGTTATTAAAGATTTACAGTCATAAACAGTGCTTGATATAAACGAAATGGACTGAGCTTTTGGCTAAGATATTATTTTTTTATTGCAAAAATAACAATTTTGTAATAAAAAACTGGTTTTGGTATAAAAGTTTGAAATTTTGGAAGGAATTCAAAAACTCTAACAAAGGATGAACGTGGGGTCGAGTATAAACATACATAAATAATTTTAGAATATACACAAATTAAATAATAATTAGGCTTAAATTAAATAACATTTAGACTTAAGCCTTATCATAAAGCAGTTTCCGAAACAACATATAAGCGGTTTCACAGAAATTGCTCTCTTTTGATTCTCTCGCTGTGTTAATTTGATATCTTTCGTCGACCCTCCCGGTTTTTATCTCTATTTCTTTCTCTATACTCTCTCTCTCTGAATAAAATATCACAACATATATATGTTTACTCGAAATTTGTAAATTTATATATGTTTACATTCACACATATAATTTTTATGAAACATGCATGCCCCAAACATAATATATTCTAACATATTAACATATGTGTTCCAAACATTTAGTGTTAGTTTGAGAATATTACATGTTTGCACTTAAATATATTGTGTTTAGAAATTGTGCCCGAAACACATTTTGTTTATATCGAAACATATGAAAAACATATTTTTCTAACAGTGTAGATTTTGTAGAAGTCTATCAAATTCTGTCCAGATCGAGTGATATTTAAATGTATGTATGTATTTTATATATATATCACCCAACACATTTGACGGATGTGATATGGTATCGAAAATTTAGATCTACCAAGTGGTGCAGGGTATAATATAGTCAGCCTTGCCCTACATTAGACTTTCCTTACTTGTTTCACAGAGTACAGGTAACAATTTAGCAATGTGTGTTAAATTTGGTCACAATTGGCTCAAATTTAGGCAAAGTCCCCACATATATGTTCCTCCAATTTGAGCACATATATCCATTTTCCTTGTAAAACCAAAAGCTTGTAAAAATGAATAAAATTTTCGTATATCTATCGATCGATAAATCGTAAAGATACTTTTGCGAAATTGAATAACAATGGCTTTAGATCTCAATATTTCCCATATTTGTTTACTCCGCTCAGGACATTAGCCGAGTCTAAAATATTTTGTCCAAATCGGTTAAAATTGAAATGTATGTACAGGCAAAGAAAGAAAACGTGTAGCGAAAACGTTTTTCTTTTGTTTGATTTTTTTTTGAATTTCTTCGAAAATTTTAAATTTTTATCACCAAAAAAAAATCGAAACTTCCTTACAGCAAAAAGCAAATGAGAAACGAACTTTGTCTGTCTAAAATTTCGTTTGGGAGGAAAGAATTATTTTTGTTGCGTGTAAGAAAAAAAAAGAAAGTACCATGTCCACCTATCCTTAGAGCAAAAATATATATCATCCCTTATTCGGCCTGGCGAACTTTCTGGGGTTTCTGGTCCAAATGATAAACGTCAAACATCTACTTTTAATTTGGATTCCCAACTTCAGAAAAATAATAATCATCTTCGTGGATTCGATCCCAGTTTCGACCAAGCACCAAAAAATTGTTCAACGCTGCATTATCCCTCTCCGTACACCCTCAAAAAAATCGCTTATATGCCCCAAACATATTTTGCTTCAAGCATAACAGGTAGGCTTGAAAGAAAAACACATTTTTTGTCAAAATTCGTTTTTATTATTCAACATAGTTCCCTTCAAGAGCGATACAACGATTATAACGACCTTCCAATTTTTTGTTACCATTTTGGTAGTACTCCTTCGGTTTTGTCTCAAAATAGGCCTCAGTTTCGGCGATCACCTCTTCATTGCAGCCAAATTTTTTCCCTGCGAGCATTCTTTTGAGGTCTGAGAACAAGAAAAAGTCGCTGGGGGCCAGATCTGGTGAATACGGTGGGTGGGGAAGCAATTCGAAGCCCAATTCATGAATTTTTGCCATCGTTCTCAATGACTTGTGGCACGGTGCGTTGTCTTGGTGGAACAACACTTTTTTCTTCTTCATATGGGGCCGCTTTGACGCGATTTCGACCTTGAAGGTTCGCTCCAATAACGCCATATAATAGTCACTGTTGATGGTTTTTCCCTTCTCAAGATAATCGATAAAAATTATTCCATGCGCATCCCCAAAAACAGAGGCCATTACTTTGCCAGCGGACTTTTGAGTCTTTCCACGCTTCGGAGACGGTTCACCGGTCGCTATCCACTCAGCCGATTGTCGATTGGACTCAGGAGTGTAGTGATGGAGCCATGTTTCATCCATTGTCACATATCGACGGAAAAACTCGGGTGTATTACGAGTTAACAGCTGCAAACACCGCTCAGAATCATCAACACGTTGTTGTTTTTGGTCAAATGTGTGTGTGATTATGAACCGATATGGACCAATTTTTGTGTGATTGGGGATTGTTCTATAGAAATAAAATTTTGACAAAATTTTTTATGGAAATAAAATTTTTACAAAAATTTCTATAGAAATAAATTTTAGAAATAAAATGTTGACAAAATTTTCTATAAAAATGGAATTTAAAAAAAAATTTCTATAGAAATAAAATTTTAACAAAATTTTCTATAGAAATAAAATTTTAACAAAATTTTCTATAGAAATAAAATTTTGACAACATTTTCTGTAGAAATAAAAATTTGACAACATTTTCTATAGAAATAAACTTTTGGTAGATTATTTTTGGCTCTTGTGGCAACCATGATTATGAACCGATGGACCAATTTTTGTGTGATTGTGGATCGGCTATATATTACAATGGACTAAATAGTCTAGGTGAGTCTGAAACTTAACCCTTTCACTACCGAAATAAACCTAATGTTAAAAACTTTAATTTTTCTTCTGTTTCTACTTGTACTAACAGCATGTAGAACAAAAATTGTCATTTTGAAAACCTACCTCAATTACTTCAAGAGCTATATGAGCTTGTTCTCAAAACTTGATTCTTGAATTGTGACCAATTGGCCTTAATATCTTTCAAAGTTTGAGAAAAAATACAAAAAAGAACCCGAAATAGTATCAGCTATAGTTTTTGTATGAATGTCCATTTACTAGAAACATATAGTAGAAAAATTGTCTCAAATCTTCGTATTTTTCGTTTATTGTAAAATAACTTTTAAAAAATGTGTTTTAGTGCTAACCAATATGGAAAATATTTATAGCTTATTTATATTAAAGCCTCTACTTAAAAATAACATCGAGAAATAAATCGAAACTAAGTGGGAAAATATAATTTGGTGTTTTTCCGAATGGCCTTCTAAGTGGATATCGGTAGTGAAAGGGTTAATCGGGCGGCCACTTTAACCTTTAAACTAACTATAGACCGATATGGATCAATTTTGGTATAGTTGTTAGCGGCCATATACTAACACCACGTTCCAAATTTCAACTTCTTTGCTTCTCTTTGAGGCTCCGCAAGCCAAATCTGGGGATCGGTTTATATGGGGGCTATATAATTATGGACCAATATGGATCCATTTTTGCATGGTTGTTAGAGACCATATACCAACACCATGTACCAACTATCAGCAAGATCGGATGAAATTGGCTTCTCTTTGAGGCTCAGCAAGCCAAATCTGGGGATCGGTTTATATGGGGGCTATACGTAAAAGTGGACCGATATGGCTCATTTGCAATACCATCCGACCTACATCAATAACAACTACTAGTGCAAAGTTTCAAGTCGATAGCTTATTTCGTTCGGAAGTTAGTGTGAATTCAACAGACGGACGGACGGACATGCTTAGGTCGGCTCAGAATTTCACCACGACCCAGAATATATATATACTTTATGGGGTCTTAGAGCAATATTTCGATGTGTTACAAACGGAATGACAAAGTTAATATACCCCCCATCCTATGGTGAGGGTATAAAAATGGTCCAGAAAAACAGTTTTGAAACCGTAAACATTCGTAATAGATTTTTCGTGAAAACCCATTGAAAATTTTGCAAAGCCCGAGTTTTTTATTAGTTCGTTGCACAATCCCTAACTTTTTCTCATTGCTTTTCATTTTAGAACATGCTTACCATTAAACACCCCAATTATTTTGTTAGTCCAATATCATAATGACAATATTAAATATCAAATAAAAGTTTAAATCCTTCATATTCAATAGCTATTCATATTCAAATCGCATTACATCTAAATTCAATCCAATCTAAATTGTATGCAACCATTCTAGTCTAGTTTATCTATAACAATTGAATTTATCTACCATTTAATCAAAAACTGACATCATTTTGCTATGACTTTCATTTATAATGGCTTCAACACAAATGCAGGTCCATTTCCAAACAACAAAAGCATATGGCCGGCCGGCCACCAACAGTGACCGGGGTTGGGACTAGCTTTTGAATTGCTCAACTACCAGCCAAGTCAGAGCAACTATTCCCGACTGCTTGAGTTGCATTTTCAAAACTAACAAAAAAAAATCTAGTATTAAGTTGTAAAAATCATATTTGCCATATAAACTGGGTCATTTTAATTGCAGCACATTAAATGCAAGATTGTAAGTACTTGTAACTGGAAATGAACGGAAAAACGTTAATTAATCATAAACAAGTTTATTGGCTTATATATATATATATATATTTTTTTCAATTTTATATTTCTTCGTCGCCATTATGGTTGGTTATAGTACAGAAGATAAATGATAAAAATACCATTACGTTTGGAGATTGGAAATAATTCGACAAAACAAAAGCTGAATTGCTTGGTCTTGGTATTGCATTGCATTGCATTGCTCTCAATCATAGGTGTGTGCTTGATCTCATGAAAGGAAACCTGAAACTAAAACAACTTTTGCTGTTTGTATAAAAACGAAAAAGCAAAATATTTATCATGATATTACTCCATATATTTCTTTTTTATTAGTTTAGTTACATATATCATATATTGGTGGTATATTGCTGTTGGAAGCAATAAAGTGGCAATTTTCATTAAGAACCACTTAGCGATTGAAAATTGAGGGTTGCAAAACCAACTGCAATCAAAATAATAAAACCAACAATTTAATTAACTGATTCTTTTTTTTTGTGTTTAAGTAAATATTTTATATCCGGGTATATTTGCATCACACTCGGCATTAAATACAAAATGAATTAAAATAAAAAAAATAAAATAATAATAAAATGTAAATCAGGCAAATAATTGATCAAAATGAGTGCCAAATATTTTTCCAAAACAATTTTTGAAATATCTAGATATCTTTTATGGAAAATATTCCTACCATATACCCAGCACAAACATTTGGAAGTTCTTCTAAAGACACAACTTTAAAAGAATTTCCAAAAACGTTCTTTAACTCGCTTTTTTCATATTTTTAATGGGTAATTTGTACTTTTTATACCCTTCACCACTACTGTGGTACAGGGTATAATAAGTTTGTGCATTTGTATGTAACGCCAAGAAGGAAAAGTCTGAGACCCATCGTCTTAGAATTAAATTCTGAGTCGATTTAGCGATGTCCGTCTGTCTGTCCGTCCGTCTGTCTGTTCATGTATTTTTGTGCGCAAAGTACAGGTCGCAGTTTAAGTCCGATCGTCCTCAAATTTGGCATAGGGTCGTTTTTTTGGGACAAAGACAATCGCTATTGATTTTGGAAAAAATCGGTTCAGATTTAGATATAGCTGCCATATATATTTATACCCGATCTGGTTATAATTGCCGTGTTTATCAACCGATGTTCTTCAAATTCAGTACATCCGAATATTTTATGAGTCTCGCGAAACTTGCAAAATATCAGCAAAATCGGTTCAGATTTAGAAATAGCTCCCATATATAGCTTTCGTCCGATTTACACTTATTTGCCCACAGAGGCCAATTTTTAACTCCGATTTAGTTGAAATTTTGCACGGGGAGTAGAATTAGCATTTTAGCTATGCGTGCCAAATTTTATTGAAATCGGTTCAGATTTAGATATAGCTCCCATATATATCGTTCATCCGATTTACACTCATATGACCACAGTGGCCAATTTTTTGCTCCGATTTAATTGAAATTTTGCACAGGGAGTAGAATTAGCATTGTAGCTAAGGGTGCCAAATTTGGTTGAAATCGGTTCAGATTTAGATATAGCTCCCATATATAGCTTTCGCCCGATTTACACTCATATCACCACAGAGGCCATTTTTTTGCTCCGATTTAGTTGAAATTTTGCACAGGGAGTAGAATTAGGATTTTTGCTATGTCAGCCAAATTTGGTTGAAATCGGATCAGAGTTAGATATAGCTCCCATATATATGTTTTTCTGATTTCGACAAAAATGGTCAAAATACCAACATTTTCCTTGTAAAATCGCCACTGCTTAGTCCAAAAGTTGTATAAATGACTCTAATTTTCCTAAACTGCTAATACATATATATCGAGCGATAAACCATAAATAAACTTTTGAGAAGTTTCCTTAAAATTGCTTCAGATTTAAATGTTTCCCATATTTTTTACTAACATTGTGTTCCACCCCAGTGCATTAGCCGACTTAAATTTTGACGGATGTGATATGGTATCGAAAATTTAGATCTAGAAAGTGGTGCAGGGTATAATATAGTATACATTTGACGGATGTGATATGGTATCGAAAATTTAGATCTAGAAAGTGGTGCAGGGTATAATATAGTCGGCCCCGCCCGACTTTAGACTTTCCTTACTTGTTTGTTACTAACATTGTGTTCCATCCTAGTGCATTAGCAGACTTAAATTTTGAGTCTATAAATTTTGTAGAAGTCTATCAAATTCTGTCCAGATCGAGTGATACTTAAATGTATGTATTTGCGACAAACCTTTATATATAGCCCCCAACACATTTGACGGATGTGATATGGTATCGAAAATTTAGATCTACAAAGTGGTGCAGGGTATAATATAGTCGGCCCCGCCCGACTTTAGACTTTCCTTACTTGTTTTTTACTAACATTGTGTTCCAACCTAGTTCATTGGCCAACTTAAATTTTGAGTATATAGATTTTGTAGAAGTCTATCAAATTCTGTCCAGATCGAGTGATATTTAAATTTATGTATTTGGCACAAACTTTATATATAGCCCCCAACACATTTGACGGAGGTAATATGGTATAGAAAATTTAGGTCTACAAAGTGGTGCAGGGTATAATATAGTCGGCCCCTCCCGACTTTAGACTTTCCTTACTTGTTTTTTGTTTGACATATGTTAAGAACAGGGTAAGAATAAAATGATGCAAATAATTAAAATTTCGGTGAAAAAATGCTAAATACATTCCAGAAAAATGGCGAATTTTTAAAAGCGTTGGAATGCATTAAAAATTATAAAAACTATTTATTTGGCAAAATATCACAAACTTTTTAATTCACATCCAAAACACTGAATTCGGATCACACCTTAAAATGCGATATAAATTCAGGAAACGATTGTTATAATAGTCAACATGCGTCATATGCCCAGCCCATGTCAAATTCATCGCTTCTGCGACAATTTTGCATGACATCCGGATCCAAAAAGAACAATTTCACTACTTTTTTGGCTACGATCTTTTTATTGGATATGGGATATCTCATATGAGCTAGAAATGTTTGCTGGGTTCAACGTGGCGACAAATTTTTCAAAATTTTGTTTCTATAGAAAATTTTGTAAAAACTGTATTTCTATAGAAAATTTTGTAAAAACTGTATTTCTATAGAAAATGCTGTCAAAAATGTATTTCTATTGAAAATTTTGTCAAGATTTTATTTATATAGAAAATTTTGTCAAAATTTTATTTCTATAGAAATTTTCTCGAAATTTTATTTTTATAGAAAATTTTGTCAACATTTTATTTCTGTAGAAAATTTTGTCAAAATTTTATTTCTACAGAAAATTTTGTCCAAATTTTATTTCTACAGAAAATGTTGTGAACATTTTATTTCTATAGGAAATTTAATCAAAATTTTATATCTATAGAAAATATTGTCAAAATGTTATTTCTATAGAAAATATTTTCAACAGACGGACGGACGGACATGCTCAGGTCAACTCAGAATTTCACCACGACCCAGAATATACACAGTCTTACACAAGTTTACATACGGTTTAAGAAATTGTATTTTCTTTAATTATTAAAATATAATAAAATATGCATATATATGCTTTAGATTTTGTAAATTAATTTGAAAAACAAAGTGTTTGTCCATTTTCAAGAAGATGTTTTTAGTCTGGATTATAAACAACAACAAGAAACATGTTTAGTTAAGGTAAGGTAAAAACCTCAAGGGTATGTAAACTTATGTGAGACTGTGTATATACTTTATGGGGTCTTAGAGCAATATTTCGATGTGTTACATACGGAATGACAAAGTTAATATACCCCCATCCTATGGTGGAGGGTATACAAATATTTCTATATAAAATTTTGTAAAAATTGTATTTCTATCGAAAATTTTGTCACAATTTTATTTCTATAAAAAATGTTATAGAAAATTTTATTTCTATAGAAAATATTGTCAAAATTTTGTTTTTATAGAAAATGTTTTAGAAATTTTATTTCTATAGAATTTTTTCTCAAAACTTTATTTCTATAGAAAATTTTCTCAAAATTTTATTTCTATAGAAATTTTTTCAAAACGTTATTTCTATAGAAAATTTTCTCAAAATTTTATTTATATAGGAAATTTTGTCGAAACTTTATTTCTATAGAAAATTTTCTCAAAACTTGATTTCTATGGAAAATTTAGTCAAAATGTTATGTTTATAGAAAATTTTATTTTTATAAAAGTTTGGGAAGTACTTCTTAGTTGGAATGGAATATTGTGCAAAATCTACAAAATATCAAGAATTCCAACAATCTACCAAACAGTAAAAAATCTACAATTTTTGTTAGAAGTCCACCAATTGTGGCAACTGTGGTTATACCCTTGAAATGTCTATTTTAAATTGTTTCATTCGATAAAATCGAGAGAAAATGATTTTTACACAATTTTAATTGAATTTTTCAAAAAAAGACATTAGTCTCTCAGATGTAGAATAGTTGTCAAGGGTTAAGACACATTGCCATCAGTAACTGTTATCGCAACCCAAGTATGACCGATTCAGCTTGGCCGAATTTTCGGTTGTATACTCTGGTTAGTTCCTGAATCCTGTGGATTATATGGAAATTGAAAGTTGTATGGATCCACAGAACTTTAATTAATAACTCCCTATTTCTATAATTATTATCTTCGTATAATTTAAATGTGCATATATTTGTTGTATATTTTCAGACATGGTTCTTTACAGACACTGATGATGCCTACTATCAGCAAAAGACAAGTAAGTTTAATAAATGGTAGAAACTTTGAAAACAATCTATTCCAGAATATTACAACAAATTGCGTTTGTAATCTGGTATTATTTTAGAATATGAAAATAATAGGGCTTGTATGAATGAAGCCTAAAGTTAACATTGGCAAAATTTAGAAAAATAGATTTTTCGACTTTTTCTAAAATTTAAAGTGAATGAGAATTCAAATTTTTGTAAATATCAACATTATGCATTTTCAAAAAATTGAAAATGCATCTTTGAAAATTAATATAAAAACCCCACTGTGTAGCATTTTTTTGTTATTTCTGAGGTTCTAGAAGTTACGATTCTCATCAACTTAAATTTAGTCTCCTCGAATTATATACCCAACCTCCAACTCATCAGTCGATATCAGTGCTACAGCTTCACTGGACTCAGTGAAAAATTATATGTTAATATCCTATATGGTTGAAACTTTAAACTCTTCAATTTGGCTATTTATGACTACTGACGAAAACATCCATTATTTGCCTTGGTCTCTCAACTGTTAATGGAGAAGTTTTGAAACATCTTCGGACAGGCTTTTAAAATTGAACATAAATCAAAATAAATTTCAATATCCTGTTTAAACAATGGTCCCAAATGCAAGGTAGCACTTCTATGTGTGAGTATTGCTTAAAATCTGCAGAGAAAAAAATGGGAGAGAGAAAAAATTGCCAATCCAAAAGTAAATTTATCCAAAGAAATTCCAGCTAAATCTGGGATTGAGCAATCGTTTTGTCTGTGTTTTTTTGTTTTTGTATATATTAAAAAACACTAAAAACCAATTTGAATATTGCTCGAAAACGAAACAAAACAAAAAGGAGCTCCTTCAACAAATCATAAACCGAAAGTAAAGAAACAAGAAAAACAAAAAAAAAGTGGGGAATCAAGAGTTCAAACGAAAATTATTGCGTGTGTCTGGGCTTAAGTGTTTGCCCGATTAAAATTGAATGAACAAAAATTGGAAAATAAATAAAATAAAAAAAAAAAATATTTTAAGGCAAGGAGTATGATTTTGCATTGAATTTAGTTGGTATGCTGTCATCATTATTGCTGCTGCTGCATTGTTTACCCTTACGAGATTAAAGGAAATTTAAATTCTCTCACAATAATTCTTCGTATATGATTTGTTTCTTATATCGTAGTTTGGCCTAAAAAAGAACTAAGGGTATGGGGTGACCAAATAGGCAAATATTTGTCCAAAATTAGTATCAATTTTTTTTCTTAAGCACTTTCGAAATAACTGGATATCCACCATAGGATGGGGGGTATATTAACTTTGTCATTCCGTTTGTAACACATGGAAATATTGCTCTCAGACCCCATAAAGTATATATATTCTGGGTCGTGGTGAAATTCTGAGTATATCTAAGCATGTCCGTCCATCCGTCTGTTGAAATCTCGCTAACTTCCGAACGAAACAATCTATCGTCTTGAAACTTGGCACAAGCAGTTGTTATTGATGTAGATCAGATGGTATTGCAAATGGGCCATATCGGATCACTTTTACGTATAGCCCCCATATAAACGGATCGCCATATTTGCTTGCGGAGCCTCTAAGAGAAGCATATTTCATCTGATCCGGCTGAAATTTGGTACATAGTGTTGCTATATGGTCTCTAACAACCATGCAAAAATTGGTCCACATCGGCTCATAATTATATATAGCCCCCATATAAACCGATCCCCAGATTTGGCTTGCGGAGCCTCTAAGAGAAGCAAATTTCATGCGATTCGGTTGAAATTTGGTACGTGGTATTAGTGTATGGTATCTAACAATCAGGCCAGAATTGGTCCATATCGCTCCATAATTATATATAGCCCCCATATCAACCGATCCCCAGATTTGGCTTGCAAAGCCTCAAAGAGAACCAAATTTCATCCGATCCGGCTGAAATTTGGTACGTGGTGTTAGTATATGGTGTCTAACAACCATGCAAAAATTGGCTCACATCGGTTCATAATTATATAAAGCCCACATATAAATCGATCCCGAGATTTGACTCCGGAACCTCTTGGAGAATCAAAATTCATCCGATCCGGTTGAAATTTGGAACGTGGTGTTAGTATATGGCCTATATAGCCGATCCCCAATCACACAAAAATTGGTCCAAATCGGTTCATATTCATGGTTGCCACTCGAGCCAAAAATTATCTACCAAAATTTTATTTCTATAGAAAATTTTTGTCAAAATTTTATTTCTATAGAAAATTTTTGTCAAAATTTTATTTCTATAAAAAATGTTGTCAAAATTGTATAGAAAGTTTTGTCAAAATTTTACAGAAAGTTGTGTCAAAATTTTATAGAAAGTTTTGTCAAAATAGACATTTTTTCAAAATTTTATTTCCATAGAAACTTTTGTCAAGATTATTTTTTTTTGGAAGAAATCTGGATGAAATCTTAGTTGGGTAAAGATATTTTGCAAAATCTGTCAAAACATCAAGAATTCTACCAAACAGTAACAAAACTACAATTTTTGGTTGAATTCTAACAACTGTGGCAACCGTGGATGGATCACGGTAATGAGCAACGATAGAATATTTTTTTCAAAATTTTATTTCTATAGAATATTTTGTAAAAATTTTATTTTTATAAAAATTTTTCACAACATTTTATTTCTATAGAAAATTTTGTCAAAATATTATTTCATTCGTTTTGTTTTGTTATTGTTGGTTTTGTTCTTTAATCATTGTTGTTGTTTTTGATTTCAGCTTAAAATCATGCATTGACTAAACTACAAGTGTGGCTTAACCAATAGAGGAAAATAATGTTTGTCAAATTTATTTGGACAAAGCCCTATAGACTGCAAGATGGTTGGATGGACGGACATTTCGGAATTACCACATTTCTCATCAGCATCCTCTAGTTGCAGCAAAACTATCAACCAAATATCAGAATAAATTCACACAGTTCACTAAACCCAAATGTGAACCATACCTTGATAGTTTTGCTGCAAGTAGAGGATGCTGATAAGGAATGTGGCAATTCCGAAACGTGCGTCCATTCAACCATCTTGCAGTCTATATGGCTTTGTCCAAATAAATTTGACAAACATTATTTTCCTCTGTTGGTTAAGCTACACTTGTAGTTTAGTCAATGCATGGTTTTAAGCTGAAATCAAAAACAACAACAAAATATGGTTAGGTTAGGTTAGGTGGCAGCCCGATGTATCAGGCTCACATAGACTATTCAGTCCTTTGTGATACCACATTGGTGAACTTCTCTCATATCACTGAGTGCTGACCGATTCCATGTTAAGCTCAATGACAAGGGACCTCCTTTTTATAGCCGAGTCCGAACGGCGTTCCACATTGCAGTGAAACCACTTAGAGAAGCTTTGAAAACCCTCAGAAATGTCACCAGCATTACTGAGGTGGGATAATCCACCGCTGAAAAACTTTTTGGTGTTCGGTCGCAGCAGGAATCGAACCCACGACCTTGTGTATGCAAGTCTTCATCGCCGTCGCTTTTTGTCGCTTTTCGTCTATCGCCACTAATTGTTCTTACGTTCGTCGATATATTCTGCTATCGACGAAAATCGGTATTCCTGGTGTCGCTTTTTGTCGCCAATATCGTCGCTTTTTGTCGCCGTCAAATTTACCAGCGACGAGTTTAGTGATTAATTTGTGAAATAGTTTTTTTTAGACTTTTTTAATTGAACAATTGAAAAATAAATTTAAACATGTATATACGGCCATAAGTTCGGCCAGGCCGAATCTTATGTACCCTTCACCATGGATTGCGTAGAAACTTCACGACCTTGTGTATGCAAGGCGGGCATGCTAACCATTGCACCAAGGTGGCTCCCAACAACAAAATATTATTTCTATAAAAAATTTTGTCCAAATATTATTTCTATAGAACATTTTTCAAAATTTTATTTCTATAGACAATTTGATCAAAATTTTATTTCAATAGAAAATTTTGTAAAAATATTATTTCTATAGAAAATTTGGTCAAAATTTTATTTCTAACGAAAATTTTGTCAAAATTTTATTTCTGTAGAAAATTTTGTCAAAATTTTATTTCTGTAGAAAATTTTGTCAAAATTTTATTTCTGTAGAAAATTTTGTCAAAATTAAATTTTTATAGAAAATTTTATGCAAATGTTAGTTCTATAGAAAATTTCGTAAAAATTTTATTTTTGTAGAAAATTTCGTAAAAATGTTATTTTTGTAAAAAATTTTGTCAAAATTTTATTTCTGTAGAAAATGTTGTCATAATTTTATTTCTATCGAAAATTTTGTCAAAGTTGTATTTCTATCGAAAATTTTGTCAAAATTGTATCTCTATAGAAAATTTTGTCAAAATTTTATTTCTATAGAAAATTTTGTCAAAATTTTATTTCTATACAAAATTTTGTCAAAATTTTATTTCTATACAAAATTTTGTCAAAATTTTATTTCTATAGAAAATTTTGTCAAAATTTAATTTCTATAGTAAATTTTGTCAAAATTAATTTTTTATAGAAAATTTTATGCAAGTGTTAGTTCTATAGAAAATTTTGTCAAAATTGTATTTCTATAGAAAATTTTGTCAAAATTTTATTTCTATAGAATATTTTGTTAAAATATTATTTCTGTAGAAAATTTTCTCATGATTTTATTGCTATCAAAAATTTTGTAAAAGTTGTATTTCTATACACAATTTGATCAAAATTTATTTCTATAGAATATTTTGTCAAAATATTATTTCTAGAGAAAATTTTGTCAAAATGTTATTTCTATAGAAAATTTGGTCAAAATTTTATTTCTATCGAAAGTTTTGTCAAAATTGTATTTCTATAGAAAATTTTGTCAAAATATTATTTCTAGAGAAAATTTTGTCAAAATTTTATTGCTATAGAAAATTTTGTTAAAATATTATTTTTACAGAAAATTTTGTCAAAATTAAATTTTTATAGAAAATTTTATGCAAATGTTAGTTTTATAGAAAATTTTATGCAAATTTTATTTTTATAGAAAATTTCGTCAAAATTTTATTTCTGTAGAAAATTTTGTCATGATTTTATTTCTATCGAAAATTTTGTCAAAATTGTATTTCTATAGAAAATTTTGTCAAAATTTTATTTCTATAGAATATTTTGTCAAAATATTATTTCTAGAGAAAATTTTGTCAAAATATTATTTCTATAGACAATTTGACCAAAATTTTATTTCTATCGAAAGTTTTGTCAAAATTGTATTTCTAGAGAAAATTTTGTCAAAATTTTATTTCTATAGAAAATTTTGTCAAAATTTTATTTCTATAGAAAATTTTGTCAAAATTTTATATCTAAGTTTTGTCAAAATTTTATTTCTATAGACAATTTGATCAAAATTTTATTTCTATAGAAAATTTTGTCAAAAATACATTTTAATAGAAAATGTTATCCAAATGTTAGTTCTACAGAAAATTTCGTCCAAATTTTATTTCTGTAGAAAATTTTGTCAAGATTTTATGTCTATCGAAAATATTGTCAAAATATTATTTCTATAGAAAATTTTTTCAAAATTTTATTTATATAGAATAGTTTGTCAAAATATTGATTCTAGAGAAAATTTTATCCAAATGTTAGTTCTATAGAAAATTTCGTCAAAAAAAATTTTTTTTCTATCGAAAATTTTGTCAAAATATTATTTCTATAGAAAATTTTGTCAAAATTTTCTTTCTGGAGGAAATCTGTAAAGTACCTGTTAGTTGGGAAGGAATATTTTTCAGAATCTACCAAAACATCAAGAATTCTATCAAACAGTAAAAAATTTACAATTTTTAGTAGAATTCTACTAACTGTGGCAACGGTGGATGGAACTCTGCCAGTATCACGGTAATGAGCAATGATACGAAAAAACAAAAGATTTATTCATATTTAAATGCAGGAAGGTTCTGACGACAGTTATTTGTGCCAGCAAAATGTAAAGCAATCAAACTTTCACGCTTAAATTCCATCACGAATATCTTTATTTCTGCATGAAATAGATTAAAATGGTTTTTGCAATCTTATAAATAATACAATAAATTGTTACCGCAATAAATCTGTCAGCTATCAGACGTGCTGCCCAATTCTATATTTAGCTGAAAGTCAAAGGGCCTTCTTTTTATAGACGTAACCGAAAGGTGTTCTGTACAATGTTCAAAAACCATTTAGAGAAGCTTCGAAACACTCAAAAGTGTCATCAGCATGTCTAACAAGAAATAAACTAACGCTGAAAAACTTTTTAGAGTTTGGCCGAGACTGATATTGATCCCACAACCCTTTGCATCACGGTGTGGTTAATTTGGGGTCCTTATATAACATAAGTTTCGAAGTTATTAATTCTTCTCTCCCCACTTAAATATCGAGAACAATTGGAGATGATTTTTATTCATTCCTTCTGAAGTCTTAAAATCATTTATCGTTGATAAATTCTTAAACGTTTTTGTATTTTTGCTTAGTGTTCATTGGCCAGAATTCTTTACAAGACGCTAATTACTTTCTAAAAGTTGGTATTTGATTTTTTTCTTTCTCTATTTATCTCTGTACCAACTTTATCCACACATTGTTTTACTTACCCATTAGTGGCACATAGAGCCAGGCAACTCATCTCTGACTGATGGGATGAACAATCACAAGTAATTCCCACTACAATCATGCGATGGCGGGAGGGTTGATAGGACGGCGGCAGCATTAACTTACGTTTTACATCTTTTGTTTAATATAAAATTCCAATTTAGTCTCACATCGAACCGCTCCGCCTACTTGACCGCCTTTATGTGGCCACTGTTGTGTTCATAAGCCAAGCACTGTTGATGACTGCATTGGCTGCTGGTGGCTGACGGTTACCGATAATGGGAAAGAGAACATCATGACGATGAGGACGACGATGATGTTGGTGGTATTTTGAGGTAGCGGCAAAGGCGGAGGTGCTTATCATGATAATAATTTTGTAGCTGTTGCCACTGCGCCCGCTAAAGCTATGGTAAAAATATTAAAAACTTTGGTTATTCCAAAATAGCTCTCAAAAACAGAGATAGATTGGCTCATCGCTGTTTTTGCAAAAAAAAAAAACATCCATATTGAAAAATATTCAGGATGAAATTAATATGGCCGCAACGGGCACAGTGCATTGGACATGAATTGATAACTTCAAAGTTTTGGCATGTTTAAAATTTTCAAAAAAAAAAATCTAAGCATTTATTTATTTATTTACAATAAAATTATAAATATATAATTGTAAGCTTTGACTGCTAGGGTCTTAAGCTTATAAGCGTTTATTACTTCTTCTCATAAGATATTTTCCTTTCATGCTAGTGAATCTAAAGCGATACTCTGTGGTTCTTCTATCAGTATTTCGGATTTAAAACTAGGGAAAAACTTAGAAAAATATTTTTGTTTTCTTAAGTTTTATCTCAACGTAACGATTTTTTGAATAATACACCCAAAGAAAAAATACTTTCCCCCGGAACGAAATTTCAGATAAACAAAATTCCTCTTTCTCATCAAGTTTTTCTCTATTATTTTCGCGTGTATAAAATTCGCTTGTATAAAATTTCGTTCCTCAAAAAAGAAAACTGTTCTTTCAGTGTACTAGCCAATATTTTATCGCCAATTCTAAGTCGGCCAAGAAATGGACGTGTACACTTTTCAAAGATAATTTCTATTATTTTATTTGTTCTTGTTGTGTTTTATGTACAGTAAAATTCAGAAAATTTTAATTAATGGTAAAACTGTGTAACAGAAAGTATCTTTATATATCACCTCAAAAGAACTTCTTGTGAAGTGAAAATCCATCAGTCTCTAGAAGAACATTTCTGGCTATACTTTAAAAGTAATGACTCAGGAAGAACTTCCA
Source organism: Haematobia irritans (assembly GCF_050003625.1). Lineage (NCBI taxonomy): Eukaryota > Metazoa > Arthropoda > Insecta > Diptera > Muscidae > Haematobia > Haematobia irritans. The sequence continues at coordinate 131,436,351 of NC_134400.1, forward strand.
AATTTGTTTTTTTTTGCTGGGAATTGTTCGAATCAAGTTTTAAGCCGATAGCTTGTTTCGTTCAGAACTTAATGTGATTTCAACAGACGGACGGACATCACTAAATTAACTCAGAATTTCATCGTGACCTTTGGTCGATCTCATATTTCGATGTGTTGCAAACGAAATGACAATCACCCTTATTCCTGAAGTCTTCATCGCCGTCGCTTTTTGTCGCTTTTCGTTTATCGCCACTAATTGTTCTTACGTTCGTCGATATATTCTGCTATAGACGAAAATCGGTATTCCTGGTGTCGCTTTTTGTCGCCGTCAAATTTACCAGCGACGAGTTTAGTGATTAATTTGTGAAATAGTTTTTTTTAGACTTTTTTTAATATATACTCAGACAGTCAACCTGCAATAAAATCCTTGGACTCTGTGTTCCTTAACTCAAAAACGGCCATAGACTGCCGCAAATCTCTCAACGAGATGGCTGAGCAGTACAATATTCACCTAATATGGGTGCCTGGTCATAGGAACATACCGGGGAACTGTGAAGCAGATGTGTTAGCAAGGCTAGGAACTACCTTACATATTCCAGGGGAACTAGAATCTGTTGGTATGCCTCTGGCCACCTGCAAGCTCTTACTGCGTGAGAAGGCTGTTATGATGGCCAATATTCGATGGGAAAATTGCAAGGGTTGTAACGACACCAAGCAAATATGGCCCCATTTAAACTTAAACCGCACACTAGATATGCTAGTGTTCTCAAGGCGTCAGATAGCACTCCTAATATCTGCTATAACGGGTTTATCTGCCTGATAGGCGAATTTGCAAAAACTATAGGTGCGAAGTATAATGACTATTGTATAAGCTGTTATGATGTGGAGGAAAAGGAATCAATTAAACACCTCTTGTGTGAGTGTCCTGCTTTTTGTGTAAGGTGTAAGCGAATTTTAGGAGCATATAGCTTTAGATTACTGGCTGACCTGGAAAACGTTAACTTAAGCAGTTTGTTAATGTTTTTGGAGCAATCTGGTTGGTTCCACAAAAGTAAATAATAGAGAAGGTTCAGTGGTTAAGACTAGAAGTGCCCATATGTAATAGGTACTTTTAGTTAAATGTGGCATCACAATGGACTGAATAGTCTAAGTGAGCCTGAAATTTAATCGGGCTGCCACTTTAACCTAACCTAACCTAACCTACACTTTTTTAATTGAACAATTGAAAAATAAATTTAAACATGTATATACGGCCGTAAGTTCGGCCAGACCGAATCTTATGTACCCTTCACCATAGATTGCGTAGAAACTTCTACGAAAGACTGTCATTCACAATCGAATTATTTTGGTTGTGGTATCTTAAAACTTCTTAACATCGTTTTCTAAATTGTGAGTTAGTCCATATGTGGTATATATTAGACAAAAAAGGTATGTATAGGTAAGTCTATAAATAATTACGAATCGATATGGACTTTTGCTCGGTACGTAGAGAGCCAGAATTGAAATATGGGGATCGCTTATATGGGGGCTATAAAATTATGAACCTGATATGGACCAATTTTTGTGTGATTGCGGATCGATTTATCTGAGGGCTATATATAACTATATACCAATATGGACCCAGTTAGGCATGGTTGTTAACGGACACATACTAGCACAATGTACCAAATTTCAACTGACACGGATGAAATTTGCTCCTCCAAGTGGCTCCAAAAGTAAATCTCGGTATCGGTTTATATGGGGGCTATACACACAAAGAAAAAAAAACGTTTGGAAAACGTATACCGAAAACGTTTTTCTTTTGTTAGAGTTTTTTTGAATTGCTTCGAACAGTATACACTTTTATCACCAAAAAAATTAGTTTGTTACAAAATTTTTATTTTTTCAATAAAAAAAGTTTGAACCAACAACACAGTCCATTTCGTTTATATCAAACACTGTTCTTTTCTGACTGTAGGTCTTTAATAAGACACATTTTACAGTTCATAGTAAAAATTTAATATAGTAAAGGGTGATTCTTTTGAGGTTAGGATTTTCATGCATTAGTATTTGACAGATCACGTGGGATTTCAGACATGGTGTCAAAGAGAAAGATGCTCAGTATGCTTTGACATTTCATCATGAATAGACTTACGATCTGCCACAACGTCGAATTTTCAGTGAATGGGCCCTAGAAAAGTTGGCAGAAAATCCGCTTTTTTATCGACAAATTTTGTTCAGCGATGAGGCTCATTTCTGTTTGAATGGCTACGTAAATAAGCAAAATTGTCGCATTTGGAGTGAAGAGCAACCAGAAGCCGTTCAAGAACTGCCCATGCATCCCGAAAAATGCACTGTTTGGTGTGGTTTGTACGCTGGTGGAATCATTGGACCGTATTTTTTCAAAGATGCTGTTGGACGCAACGTTACGGTGAATGGCGATCGCTATCGTTCGATGCTAACAAACTTTTTGTTGCCAAAAATGGAAGAACTGAACTTGGTTGACATGTGGTTTCAACAAGATGGCGCTACATGCCACACAGCTCGCGATTCTATGGCCATTTTGAGGGAAAACTTCGGAGAACAATTCATCTCAAGAAATGGACCGGTAAGTTGGCCACCAAGATCATGCGATTTGACGCCTTTAGACTATTTTTTGTGGGGCTACGTCAAGTCTAAAGTCTACAGAAATAAGCCAGCAACTATTCCAGCTTTGGAAGACAACATTTCCGAAGAAATTCGGGCTATTCCGGCCGAAATGCTCGAAAAAGTTGCCCAAAATTGGACTTTCCGAATGGACCACCTAAGACGCAGCCGCGGTCAACATTTAAATGAAATTATCTTCAAAAAGTAAATGTCATGGACCAATCTAACGTTTCAAATAAAGAACCGATGAGATTTTGCAAATTTTATGCGTTTTTTTTTTTTTAAGTTATCAAGCTCTTAACAAATCACCCTTTAGAATGTAATGTTGAACATTTTTTCGGAATCTTCCGACCATATCTGGAATATATGTAAAAAAAAAAACTTTGGTCGAAGCAGGGATCGAACCCACGACCCTTGGCATGCAAGTCGGACGTAGCAACCACTGCTCCACGGTGCCCAACTAAATGTATTTTTCTGTTAAATAAACTTTGTTTAATCGGCTCGTGGGCGCCGCAAGCTATGCTATATAAATATAACTTATATGGATATTTATCTATTGATGACTATAACAGGTACATAGCTCAGTGGTTAGTGTGTTGGCTTACAAATTGCATGGTCCGCGGTTCGATTCTCCGTCCAGGCGAAAGGTAAAAAAAAATTGTAAAAATTTATGAAATCGTATAATTTCTTCTACATTGTTTGTATTACAGAAAAAGGTGCTAAGAACTAAAAACTTCGTGGAAGTGAGAAAATTGTGAGGGAAAATGCAATTAGCCAGAAAAAAAATTTTTTTTTTGAGTTAGTCTTTATGGAATTATTTTTACATCCTGGAAAAGAATAAACGTTTATCACAAAAAGTATATACCTTTCTTCCAAATACACTTCCTTTCAACGAAAAGCAAATGAGAAACGAACTTTGTTTGTCTAAAATTTCGTTTGGGAGGAAAGAATTATTTTTTTGCGTGTATATGATTATGGACTGATATAGACCACTTTTGGCATGGTTGTTAAATATCATATACTACCACCACGTACCAAATTTAAACCGAATCGGATGAATTTTGCTTCTCCAAAAGGCACCGGAGGTCAAATCTGGTGATCGGTTTATATGGAGGCTATATATAATTATGGACTGATATGAACCAATTCCTGCATGGTTGTTGGATACCATATACTAACATCACGTTCCAAATTTCAACAGAATCGGTTGAATTTTGCTCTTCCAAGGGGCTCCGGAAGCCAAATCTGGGGATCGGTTTATATGGGGGCTATATATAATTATGGACCGATTTCGACCAATTTTTGCACTGGTGTTTGAGACCCTATACTAACACCATGTACCAAATTTCAGCCGGATCGGATGAAATTTGCTTCTCTTAGAGGATTCGCAAGCCAAATTTGGGGGTCCGTTTATATGGGGGTTATACGTAAAAGTGGACCGATATGGCCCATTTGCAATACCATCCGACCTACATCAATAACAACTATTTGTGCCAAGTTTCAAGTCGATAGCTTGTTTCGTTCGGAAGTTAGCGTGATTTCAATAGACGGACGGACGGACGGACATGGCCAGATCGACTCAGAATTTCGCCACGACCCAGAATATATATACTTTATGGGGTCTTAGAGCAATATTTCGATGTGTTACAAACGGAATGATAAAGTTTATAACATATACCCCCATCCTATGGAGGAGGGTTAAAAAATAGAAATTGATAAGAGGTAAAGTAATTAATCTTAAAAAATTAAAAAAAAATGGAAAAAAAGGAACTAGAGATCAGCCATTAGATGGGCTAGACTGACTCCAACGATTTAAAACCGTTTGGAATAAATGGTTTGTAGTTCAATTGGTATGGGGTCCTGTTTCGGCTCAAAGACGATCCCTATTGATTTTGGAAAAAATCGTTTCAGATTTAGATATAGCTGCCATATATATTTTTCACCGATCTGGTCATAATTGGCGTGTATATCAACCGATCTTCCTCAAATTCCGTACATCCCAATATTTTATGAGTCTCGAAAAACTTGCAAAATATCATCCAAATCGGTTCAGATTTAGATATAGCTCCCATATATAGCTTTCGCCCGATTTACACTCATATGACCACAGAGGCCAATCTTTTACTCCGATTGAATTAAAATTTTGCACAGAGAGTAGAATTAGCATTGTTGCTATGCGTGCCAAATTTGGTTGAAATCGGTTCAGATTTAGATATAGCTCCCATATATATGTTTTTCTGATTTCGACAAAAATGGTCAAAATAGTAACATTTTCCTTGTAAAATCGCCACTGCTTAGTCGAATAGTTGAAAAAATGACTCTAGTTTTCTTAAACTTCTAATACATATATATCGAGCGATAAATCATAAATAAACTTTTGTGAAGTTTCCTTAAGATTGCTTCAGATTTAAATGTTTCCCATATTTTTTTACTAACATTGTGTTCCACCCTAGTCCATTAGCCGACTTAAATTTTGAGTCTATAGATTTTGTAAAAGTCATTCAGTTCTGTCCAAATCGAGTGATATTTAAATGTACGTATTTGGGACAAACCTTTATATATAGCACCCAACACATTTGACAGATGTGATATGGTATCGAAAATTTAGATCTATAAAGTGGTGCAGGGTATAATATAGGGCCCCGCCCGACTTTAGACTTTCCTTACTTGTTTTCTATATCAGTTTTGCACATCAGCTGATTGTTATCTTTTACGATGATCCTTGTGCCATTAAACTCAGTGCCGTCCCCAGCTTTTACTGTTCTTGAGTATATATCCACATTTTTTCCATAGTCAAATTAAATATTTTTTTTTTTTGATTTTCCGACTTATAATTGCGTCAGAAATAAAAATATTTTAAACCGAAAAAATTAAAATTAATTTTTTGCACATCAGCTGATTGTTTTCTTGTGATATTTATTACCGAGTATTGTAATTGGTACAAAAAGTCATCGTCGTCGCCACCTTATAGGAATACCAAATGAATGACGAGACGACTTAAAAGTGACAGGCGACAAAAAGCGACGGCGAGAGCGATTCCAGGAATAGGGGTGAATATTAGTACTCCTATCCTATGGTGGAAGATATAAAATTTAATTTTTTTTCATTACACATCAGCCACCCCACTCAAAAACGGGGGCGCTAACCCAACTGAACCTTATGTTTTTTTTTTTTAAATCCAATTTTTTCCAACATATGGAATTTTTTAAACAAGAGAAAAAAAATCATTATTTTTAATAAATTTTCTTCAATTTGACAAAATGTATTACTTATTTATAATATGTTACAATTAGAAAACTATTTTAGTTAAAATTTTCTAAAAAAATCTACATTTTCTTCCATGGTGGGTTCATTTTTTTTCACAAAAATGTCCTCCCAAACCTCAAAAAGAAAAATCGCTTCTGTAACACCTACTCCCAAACACATTCTGCTTCAAGAATATATATTTTATCAGGATTGGTCCAAACAAAATATTGTTTGCATTGTTCAAACAGATTATGTTTCACCTTGGGCATACACTGATAAAAACAAAAAAAACATTTAATGAAATTTTCTTTGTGTGTAGATATTTTTAAAGCGCCAATTGGTTACTTCTATTTTTATACCCTCCACCATAGGATAGGGGGTACATTAACTTTGTCATTCCGTTTGTAACACATCGAAATATTGCTCTAAGACCCCATAAAGAATATATATTCTGGGTCGTGGTGAAATTCTGAGTCGATCTAAGCATGTCCGTCCGTCCATCCGTCTGTTGAAATCACGCTAACTTCCGAACGAAACACGCTATCGACTTGAAACTTGGCACAAGTAGTTGTTATTGATGCAGGTCAGATGGGTCATATCGGATCACTTTTACGTATAGCCCCCATATAAACCGATCCCCAAATTTGACTTGCGGAGCCTCTAAGAGAAGCAAATTTCATCCGATGCGGCTGAAATTTGGTACATGGTGTTAGTATGTCTCTAACAACTACGCAAAAATTGGTCCAAATCGGTCCATAATTATATATAGCCCCCACATAAACCGATCCCCCGAATTGTCCTCCGGAGCCTCTTGGAGGAGCAAAATTCATCCGATCCGGTTGAAATTTAGAACGTGGTGTTAGTATATGGTCTCTTATAAACACGCAATAATTGGTCCATAATTATATATAGCCCCCATATAAATCGATCCCCAAATTTGACCTCCGGAGCCTCTTAGAGGAGGAAACTTCATCCGATCCGGTTGAAATTTGGTGCATGGTGTTAGTATATGGTCTCTAACAACCATGCAAAAATTGGTCCATATCGGTCCATAATTATATATAGCCCTCATATAAATCGCTCCCCAGATTTGACCTCCGGAGCCCCCTTGAGGAGCAAAATTCATCCGATCCTGTTGAAATTTGGAACGTGGTGTTAGTATATGGCCGCTAATAACTATGCCAAAATTGGTCCATATCGGTCTATAGTTATATATAGCCGATCCCCAATCACACAAAAATTGGTCCATATCATAATCATGGTTGCCACTCGAGCCAAAAATAATCTACCAAAATTTTGTCAAAATTTTATTTCTATAGAAAATTTTGTCAAAATTTTATTTGTGTATAAAATTTTGTCAAAATTTTATTCCTATAGAAAATTTTGTCAAATTTTATTTATATAGAAAATTTGGCAAAATTTTATTCCTATAGAAAATTTTGTCAAATTTTATTTCTATAGAAAATTTTGTCAACATTTTATTTCTATAGAAAATTTTGTCAAAATTTTATTTCTATAGAAAATTTTGTCAAATTTTATTTATATAAAAAATTTTGGCAAAATTTTATTTCTATAGAAAATTTTGTCAAAATTTTATTTCTATAGAATATTTTGTCAAAATTTTATTTCTATAGAAAATTTTGTCAAAGTTTTATTCCTATAGAAAATTTTGTCAAATTTTATTTCTATAGAAAATTTTGTCAAAATTTTATTTCTATAGAAAATTTTGTCAAAATTTTATTTCTATAGAAAATTTTGTCAAAATTTTATTTCTATAGAAAATTTGGTCAAAATTTTATTTCTATAGAAAATTTTGTCAAAATTTTATTTCTATAGAATATTTTGTCAAAATTTTATTTCTATAGAAAATTTTGTCAAATTTTTATTTCGATAGAAATTTTGTCAAAATATTATTTTTATAGAAAATTTTGTCAAAATGTTATATCTATAGAAATTTTGTCAAAATTTTATTTCTATAGAAAATTTTGTCAAAATTTTATTTCTATAGAAAATTTTGTCAAAATTTTATTTCTATAGAAAATTTTGTCAAAATTTTATTTGTGTATAAAATTTTGTCAAATTTTATTTATATAGAAAATTTGGCAAAATTTTATTTCTATAGAAAATTTTGTCAAAATTTTATTTCTATAGAATATTTTGTCAAAATTTTATTTCTATAGAAAACTTTGTCAAATTTTATTTCTATAGAATATTTTGTCAAAATATTATTTCTAGAGGAAATTTTGTCAAAATTTCATTTCTATAGAAAATTTTGTCAAAATTTTATTTCTATAGAGAATTTTGTCAAAATTTTATTTGTATAGAAAATATTGTCAAAATTTTATTTCTATAGAAAATTTTGTCAAAATTTTATTTCTTTAGAAAATTTTGTCAAAATTTTATTTCTATAGAAAATTTTGTCAAAATTTTATTTCTATAGAAAATTTTGACAAAATTTTATTTCTATAGAAAATTTTGTCAAAATTTTATTTCTATAGAAAATTTTGTCAAAATTTTATTTCTATAGAAAATTTTGTCCAAATTTTATTTCTATAGAAAATTTTGTCAAAATATTATTTCTATAGAAAATTTTTTCTATATACAATTTTGTCAAACTTAATTATAAACGTATTTAATCGGCCTTTTTTAGTTTAATATATACCATGTATGGACTGCCTTGCTATTTAGAAGACGATGTTAGGAAGTGTTACCGCAATCCAAGTACTTCGATTGTGGATGACAGTCTTTAGTAGAAGTTTCTACGCAATCCATGGTGGAGGGTACATAAGCTTCGGCCCGGCCGAACTTACGGCCGTATATACTCGTTTTAGTTGCAGCATACTCTCTTGGTCTCTCACATAACATATATGTTTATAGGCAATTTCTAAATTTATATATGTTTGCATCCACATTAAAAACAGGTATGTCCCAAAAATAATAGGTTCCAACATATTAACATATATACCGCAAAAATGTTATGCTACTTTGTGAACATTATATGCTTGCACTTAAAAATAATGTGCTAATAATTTGAGTCCCAAACGTATAATTTTTACGCCGAAGCTTACAGTCTTATTTTGGCCGTGTGCATAGGCTAAAAATATATGGAAAATTTTGAATTTATCTTATTGAGAAAACATATTTTAATTTGTGAATTGAAGAGATTTGTTATATATATATGGAATGAAAGCTAAATAGCTTCCCAAAGGAAACCCTTTATCTTAAAGCAGTCGTACCTTTGGCTTGGAATCAAAACCAAAAACCTTAAACAAAGATCAAAATCTTTGGTTCCAATTAAGTTTATTTTTGGGCGTACCTAACCTATTTAGTTAATGTGAAATGAGTCCAACCATTTGCAAATTTACTCTATAAACCACTGTTGCTTTTATTGTGCGAAAATAATACAACATTGTTGTCTCCTAACAAACAAAAAAAATATCCTTGTGATTTTTACTAAACATTAAGCAACTACTGTTACTGTTGATTTCTTCAACTAGTTTACGAAGGACGGACAAAACGTTTTAGAAAAACCCCAACAAAACAAGAGAACAAGAGACATTTAGGACGCAGTAAATTCTCATTCATGTCCAGTGTGATGCCCTTCCATGATGCAGCAGGCAGCTGCTGTTCTTTTAGGTCATGATTTAAAGTTTTTTGCTTAAATATGTTTTCACTTCATTTTCATTGTTTTGTAAAAATGCTATTCGATTTTTTTCTTGTTCTTCTTTTTATTTAACCTTTAGTTTATCTTTTAGTGATATTCATTAATAATCATCCCATAGAAGGAATGAGGTGAAAAAAAGTTATTTAAAAAATAAAAAACATCCCAAAGAAGATGACGATCCTTTTCATGACGATGATGGCGGAAGGCTAAATTGCACGCACCTACAATCCGTTTAAGCCAGACAGTGCCAAATTGCCTTTTTAAAGGCATTTCAGTGTTAGCGCTTTTGTATTCCTCTGGTCTTTGCGATATTTTGCTGTTCCTTTGACAGCCAAAAAAAAAAAAAAAAAAAAATGCTGTATAACGTTTCACCCGCATTTTTTAATTGAATTGCAAAATGAGTTTTCAGTTTTGCTGGCCCAGAATGGCCTTTCGTTTATAGTATCTGTATTGTGTTTTGTTTTTTTTCTGTTCTCCTTCTTGTTCCCTGATCGATGCTAAATTAGATTTTTTTAAACTTTGTTTTCATTCACCCTCATCATTGTGAAGGTAAAACTACACAGACAATAATTTAAATTAGTTTTTGTTTAATTAGAAATTAGTTTGCTGAAAAAAAAATACCCATACCCATTTGCCTGGGGGCAATCTGTATTTCATTATAATTTTTAAATTTATGCTCTCAAAAACTCTCAAAGGGTTGAGTATAAATACAATAATCATACAAAAATTTATAAAATGCAAATCAAGTATTTTTCAATTTAATATAATAATTATTTAGTATCACGCAATATCGAAACTAGCGAATGGAATGTACACTGTAAACAATACTGCTGTGAACACAAAGATTTTGTGTGCTTAAAATATGAATGCAAGATTTGAAAACACATTTCTCCCATTGCACTATGGCTGAAATAGCAATTTTAGCGGCAAAAATTTTCGAATTTTCAACTTTAGATTTTTAATATTTTCTAGATGGGGTTTACTAACGAACATATTGATAGTAAAAAATCAAAATAAATTGTTACTGTTGGCAACCCTGTTTATGCACAAACAGCCCTTAATATTAGCTCCATTCGAGAACCCGATAATTTTTGATAATTATCACAAATTCTTACTGGAAGTCGTTCGCGTATACGCCAAAAAGCCAACAAAACACCCAGAGAAGGCATATGATCACCTCAAACATGTTTTAAGAGCAAAATGTTATTTTTGGGTGGTGACCATGTAACATGGTTTTCGCAACCATATTATTTTCTCGGAAATCATGTATCTGATTTCGGCAAGCAAGTTATATTTGACGAGAAAATAACATTTTAGTGACAAACATGTAACATTGTCACCATACAAAAATAACATTTTGCTCTTGAAACATGTTTGAGGTGATCATATTCCTTCTCTGCGTGAAGAGAGCCGGAGAGGGAATACATATGACAGTTTTGAGATAGAGAAATTGCAAGTTTTTGCTAGAGATTTTTTCCCCAGTAAAATCTTGCAAACCATAGCATACATGATAACAAACAAAGCACCAGTACAATGTCTATGTTCCGCAACAACAATTGGAAATTTAAAAAACAGGTTTCTTTTTCTGTTTTTAATACTTTAGACTATTAAATTTTGAATATGCAATTAGTTACTGAATGCCGTTCGCGACTTGCCAGCAATATTAAGCAGAGAGAGAGAGTAAAATACACTCTTACTATCTTGCTAGTTTTTACTGGATATTTCTTACTGGAAAAGTACGCGAACAGACCTATTGACAAAACTTTTAATAGGTGGTAACAAGAGTAAAGTAGCACAATTTTCTTAAAATTAAAAACTGTTTATACCCTGCACCACACTGTTGAACAGGGTATTATAAAGTGCATATGTTTGCAACACCCAGAAGGAGACGAGATAGACACATGGTGTCTTTGGCAAAAATGCTCAGGGTGGGCTCCTGAGTCGATATAGCCATGTCCGTCTGTCCATCTGTACGTGAACACATTTTTGTAATCAAAGTCTAGGTCGCAGTTTTAGTCCAATCGACTTCAAATTTGGCACAAGTATGTGTTTTGGCTCAGAATAGATCCCTATTGATTTTGGAAGAAATCGGTTCAGATTTAGATATAGCTCCCATATATATATTTCGCCCGATATGGACTTATATGGCCCCAGAAGCCAGAGTTTTACCCTAATTTGCTTAAAATTTTGCACAAGAAGAACAATTAAAACTATAGTCAAGTGTGCCAAATTTTATTGAAATCGGTTCAGATTTAGATGTAGCTCCCATGTATATCTTTCGCCCGATATGGACTAATACAGTCCCAGAAGCCAGAGTTTTACCCCAATTTGGTTGAAATTTTGCACTAGGAGTACAATTAGTAGTATAGTCAAGTGTGCCAAATTTTATTTTATAATAAGCTTGTGCATTTGTACACCCAGAAAAAAGTGACCCCTTCTTTAAGTTAAAATGAACTCATTGTGAAGAAAGTTGAACTTCGTATAGCGCCAAAGACATTTTTATTTGTTTGAATGATGTGATTTTCGTAGAAATTAGGTACACTGTTAGAAAAATATGTTTTTCATATGTTCCGATATAAACAAAATGTGTTTCGGGCACAATTTTTAAACACAATATATTTAAGTGCAAACATGTAATGTTCCTATACTAACACAAAATGTTTGGGACACATATGTTAATATGTTAGAATATATTATGTTTGGGGCATGAATGTTTCATAAAAATAATATGTGTGAATGTAAACATATATAAATTTACAAATTTCGAGTAAACATATATATGTTGTGATACTTTATTCAGAGAGCGACAGAGAGAGAGAGAGAGAGAGAGAGAGAGAGTTAGTATAGAGAAAGAAATAGATATGGAAACCGGGAGGGTTTCAGCGGGAGGGTTTCAGCGAGAGAATGAAATGAGAGCAATTTCTGTGAATGTATGTTGTTTCGGAAAACTGTTTTATAATAAGTCCAAAAATTTGGTATGCTTATGTCTAAATATTATTTAATTTGAATAGTAGAATGAGTATTCGGAATAAAGAGAATAGATATTCGGAACCAAGAGAATAGACATTTGAAAAAAAAAAACAGCATATTTGTATTACAGAAAAAGATGCGAAGAACTCAAAAATTTCGTGGAAGTGAAAATTATGTGAGGGAATGAACATAATCTTCTTTGGGGAATTCTTCCAAGCATATACTATTCTTGGACTCAAAATGCTTCCAAACATATAATATGGTCACATAAAACAAACATATTAATGTTTCGGCGGTATCCAATAATATATGTGCTTCCTGCAAAATATGTTTGGAACATATGTTAGAGAAGCGATTTTTTTTTGAGGGTGTAGAATGCATTCCGTATATTAGTTAACATTTTCCTATATTTATGTACCACTATACTACAGAATGAAAAAATTCAACTGAATTGAATTCATATATGGAATGATTTTATTGAACTTTTTTTCATTCATTTGGACAAATCTTACATATTTGTGGTAAACCTTTTACTTCAAAGTTAGATCTGCTTACCTTCGTTTTTAAATACAATTTTATGTATTTATATAAGCAATTTTTTCTTCAATAAAAGACATGTTTTATTAATATATTAAATATATTTATTTAGAATCAACAGCATCGACTGGCCTTGAAATATTAATTATTATTATTTTTTCTTCTTGTAGTACCTTTCACTTTGAATAATTTGCTGCCTAGCAATTTTGTCCACCTTCTACAATTTCAATACCTACAAATATAAACAAAAAAATCCAAACCCAATTTTTTCACAAAAGGTTAGCGTCACTGAATATTACCTGTTAATTGAATATTCCAAAATGAAGTTGAATGAAGGGGTTGTTATTCTGTTGGTGTTTTCTTTTTTATAAACCAATTTTCAAAAAACGAACATATTTCTCACTAATTTAAAATAACAAATATTTTCTATATTTTATTTGTTTTTTATAATATTATTTTACTATATTATTTTTTAACAATCTCTCCGTATACCATAACAACGCGATTCCAACTAAAAAAACAACCCACGCGCAAACATATCGATTACACCCACGCAAACACAAACGATGACAGGTATCGATTACAGGTAGACAATAGAAATATAGGAAAATTTCCTATATTCTAACAAGAGCGTTTCCTTAAGTTTTGAAAGGATTGCATACTTCTTAGTACGAATGAACTAAAATATTTTTCTATGCCAAGTGTTGTTCGTATGTATGAAAAACTTTCTATTATAAAGGAAGTCGCAATTATCATTTTATAGGAAATTTTACTAATTTTGAGGAAACTTGGTTTTAGTTCGGATTTTGTTTATTTTAACGAATGCTTTGTTATCGGTGAATAAAATTTTCTTGTTCAGTAGTAAATTCTTATACCCAGCGAAGAAAACAGTATGAGTAAAATTCCATGCCTTATTCTAGTTAATGAACTATTCCTAACTGCTTACAGTTTAGGATTTTTTTACTGAAACGAGTAAATTTTATTATTTCTCACAAAAATTTACCTTAATGGAAATAAAATGGATAAACTAAAGGGTGATTTGTTAAGAGCTTGATAACTTTTTTAAAAAAAAAAAACGCATAAAATTTGCAAAATCTCATCGGTTCTTTATTTGAAACGTTAGATTGGTCCATGACATTTACTTTTTGAAGATAATTTCATTTAAATGTTGACCGCGGCTGCGTCTTAGGTGGTCCATTCGGAAAGTCCAATTTTGGGCAACTTTTTCGAGCATTTCGGCCGGAATAGCCCGAATTTCTTCGGAAATGTTGTCTTCCAAAGCTGGAATAGTTGCTGGCTTATTTCTGTAGACTTTAGACTTGACGTAGCCCCACAAAAAATAGTCTAAAGGCGTCAAATCGCATGATCTTGGTGGCCAACTTACCGGTCCATTTCTTGAGATGAATTGTTCTCCGAAGTTTTCCCTCAAAATGGCCATAGAATCGCGAGCTGTGTGGCATGTAGCGCCATCTTGTTGAAACCACATGTCAACCAAGTTCAGTTCTTCCATTTTTGGCAACAAAAAGTTTGTTAGCATCGAACGATAGCGATCGCCATTCACCGTAACGTTGCGTCCAACAGCATCTTTGAAAAAATACGGTCCAATGATTCCACCAGCGTACAAACCACACCAAACAGTGCATTTTTCGGGATGCATGGGCAGTTCTTGAACGGCTTCTGGTTGCTCTTCACTCCAAATGCGGCAATTTTGCTTATTTACGTAGCCATTCAACCAGAAATGAGCCTCATCGCTGAACAAAATTTGTCGATAAAAAAGCGGATTTTCTGCCACTGATTTTGGTAATAAAATTCAATGATTTGCAAGCGTTGCTCGTTAGTAAGTCTATTCATGATGAAATGTCAAAGCATACTGAGCATCTTTCTCTTTGACACCATGTCTGAAATCCCACGTGATCTGTCAAATACTAATGCATGAAAATCCTAACCTCAAAAAAATCACCCTTTATATTGATGAAAATTTTTTCCTTTAGTTTCGAAGGCACTTTTTTCTGGGTGTATGTAACGCCAAGAAGGACAAGTCTGAGACCCATCGTTTAGTATACCGATCGTCTTAGAATTAAATTGTGAGTCGATTTAGCGATGTCCGTCTGTCTGTCTGGCTGTCTGTCTGTCTGTCCGTCCGTCCGTCTGTCCGTCTGTCTGTTCATGTATTTTTGTCCGCAAAGTACAGGTCGCAGTTTAAGTCCGATCGTCCTCAAATTTGGCATAGGGTCGTTTTTTGGGACAAAGACAATCGCTATTGATTTTGGAAAAAAATCGGTTCAGATTTAGATATAGCTGCCATATATATTTATCCCCGATCTGGTCATAATTGGCGTATTTATCAACCGATGTTCTTCAAATTCAGTACATCCGAATATTTTATGAGTCTCGAAAAACTTGAAAAATATCAGCTAAATCGGTTCAGATTTAAATATAGCTCCCATATATATCTTTCGTCCGATTTAGACTCATATGACCACAGAGGCCAAAGGTTACTACCGATTTTCGTGAAATTTTGCACAAAGAGTAGAATTGACATTCTACCAATGCTTGGTAAATTGATTCAAATCGGTCAGATTTAGATATAGCTCCCATATATATCTCTCGTCCGATTTAGACTCATATGACCACAGAGGCCAAAGTTTACTACCGATTTACGTGAAATTTTGCATAAAGAGTAGAATTGACATTCTACCAATGCTTGGTAAATTTGATTGAAATCGGTTCAGATTTTGATATAGCTCCCATATATATCTTTCGTCCGATTTGAACTTATATGGCCTCAAAAGCCAGAGTTTTGCCGTGATTTAGTTCAAATTTTGCACAAGAAGTACGTTTAATAGTATCGATAAGTGTACCAAATTTGGTTGAAATCGGTTCAAATTTGGATATAGCTCCCATATATATCTTTCGTCCGATTTGAACTTATATGGTCTCAAACGCCAGAGTTTTGCCGTGATTTGGTTCAAATTTTGCACAAGGAGTACGTTTAACAGTATCGGTAAGTGTGCCAAATTTGGTTACAATCGGTTCAGATTTAGATATAGCTCCCATATATATCTTTCGCCCGATTTATACTCAAATGACTACGGGGGCCAAAGTTATACTCCCATTTACGTGAAATTCCGCATAAATAGCATTATTCTAACTATGCATGTCAAATTTAGTCGAAATCGGTTCAGATTATATATAGCTCCCGTTATTGTACACCAGAGTTGGGAAAATATGGTAGACTATTTCATATTTTAGACCCATTTTTAATGGGATTTTCCTCCAATTGACTGCATAGTTTCCACGGAGAATATATTTGATATGATATTTAAGTGTGTCAAGTTTGATCTAATTTGGTTCAGAATTAGATAAAGCCTCCATATATTCGTTTTTCCGGTTTATACAAATATGGCAAAAATTCTGTGATAATTTCCCCATATCTTAGTCATATCCTACACACTGTAATGCCAGACTTTCCACAGAACGGTTGAGTTTTAAATGAGGCTTCAAGTCGCCCGACTTGACCAAATAATAAAGGGTGATTTGTTAAGAGCTTGATAACTTTTTTTTAAAAAAAACGCATAAAATTTGCAAAATCTCATCGGTTCTTTATTTGAAACGTTAGATTGGTCCATGACATTTACTTTTTGAAGATAATTTCATTTAAATGTTGACCGCGGCTGCGTCTTAGGTGGTCCATTCGGAAAGTCCAATTTTGGGCAACTTTTTCGAGCATTTCGGCCGGAATAGCCCGAATTTCTTCGGAAATGTTGTCTTCCAAAGCTGGAATAGTTGCTGGCTTATTTCTGTAGACTTTAGACTTGACGTAGCCCCACAAAAAATAGTCTAAAGGCGTCAAATCGCATGATCTTGGTGGCCAACTTACCGGTCCATTTCTTGAGATGAATTGTTCTCCGAAGTTTTCCCTCAAAATGGCCATAGAATCGCGAGCTGTGTGGCATGTAGCGCCATCTTGTTGAAACCACATGTCAACCAAGTTCAGTTCTTCCATTTTTGGCAACAAAAAGTTTGTTAGCATCGAACGATAGCGATCGCCATTCACCGTAACGTTGCGTCCAACAGCATCTTTGAAAAAATACGGTCCAATGATTCCACCAGCGTACAAACCACACCAAACAGTGCATTTTTCGGGATGCATGGGCAGTTCTTGAACGGCTTCTGGTTGCTCTTCACTCCAAATGCGGCAATTTTGCTTCTTTACGTAGCCATTCAACCAGAAATGAGCCTCATCGCTGAACAAAATTTGTCGATAAAAAAGCGGATTTTCTGCCAACTTTTCTAGGGCCCATTCACTGAAAATTCGACGTTGTGGCTCGTTAGTAAGTCTATTCATGATGAAATGTCAAAGCATACTGAGCATCTTTCTCTTTGACACCATGTCTGAAATCCCACGTGATCTGTCAAATACTAATGCATGAAAATCCTAACCTCAAAAGAATCACCCTTTATATCACAACCCACACTTGACCACATATCTTGGCAAGATCTAACCAATATCTTTGTAAAATCGTCACTGCTGAGTAGCAAAAATTGTAAATGTTACTCAAATTGTCCTATATCTCGAATACATAAGTATCGCCTGATAAATCGCAAATGCTCTTTTGTACAATTGCCTCAAAATTTCTCTCGCTTCATATTTCCCATATTTTTTTATTAACATTGTGTTTCATTTCAGGGCGTTAGTCGATTTCAATTTTAATTCTAGAGATTTTGTAGAAGTACAAAAAATTGTCTCCATTATAAGTATTTGTATCTGGAAATGCAAACCTTTATATAGCTCCCAGCAAATCTGAAGTAGTTGAGATGGTAACACAAATGTTGGTCTTCATAGTGGTGAAGGGTATAATATAGTCGGCCCGCCCGACTTTAGACTTTACTTACTTGTTTTTTAGTAACATTGTGTTCCACCCTAGTACATTAGCCGACTTAAATTTTGAGTCTATAGATTTTGTAGAAGTCTATCAAATTCTGTCCAGATTGAGTGATATTTAAATGTATTTGGGTTAAACATTTATATATAGCCCCCAACACATTTGACGGATGTGAATGGTATCGAAAATTTATATTTACAAAGTGGATCAAGGTATAATATAGTCGGCCCCGCCTGACTTTAGACTTTCCTTACTTGTTTTTAGATAAATATAGTCGTGGCCCCCAAAAAAGTGAACCGTATATGGCGCAATTTAATTATTTTTTAGTTCATGGAATTAGTATGGTTTAAGAAAGTTTCGACGATTATATATAAATGAAGCATAAAGAATTAATAAATTCGTGTCTGTCACAAAATAATTCAGAATCGTTTAATATTTTTAAGTTTCACCAATAATGCGCCCCTCTTGAACTTCGTATGGTACTAAAGACATTTATCCAATTCTGAACTCCAATTTTTTCCTTCAAACTACAAAATTTTAATTAACAAGTGTAAAACAAAAAAATAATTATGTCTAATAAATTTGTCGAGATATATTTACTTATTTTTGACATTTGTGTGCAATACAGATTGGTTAACATTTTCGAAAATTATTCTAATAAATTATTTTAAATTATATTATATTAACGGAAATTTTCCTGCCGGGTGGGTTCACTGTTTTTTGAGTGTGTCACGGGAGAAAACCAAAGGCAGTAATTGGCCACTTTCGTGCAACCGAAGCATCTCCTTGGCTCTTTTAAGACTAATTTTTTTTTTGATCATTGATGAGCTCTTGCTGTTTTTTGGAACTTCAATGGCTTTAGTCCAAAATTAATTTTCAACATGTGTTGCATCCGTTCTCTGAACATAATCAGATCACGAACGAGTTTTCTAGCACTGAGGCGTGGATTTCGATCAAATCTGACCTTTATATTTCGGATAATGTTTGGTATTGTTGCCGTTTTGTTTCGTCGACTTTTTGGACGCGATGCAACACTGTTAGTATCACGGTAACGATCAATTGATTTATTCACATTTAATTGCTGGAGCGCTCTAACGATATCCAATCACACTATCCCACCTCCATTCCATCACGAATAACTTTATTGCTGAATGCAATAGATCAGAATGCTTTTCTATGATTGTAAACAACAATGTGGCCAGCGTCATTTTAGGTTTAAGCAGGTTTTGCATCTTTTAATTTTGCATCATTAAAACAACACAAAACAAACACATTGTGAAAAGTTAATTTATAGCCAGAGTGAGAAAAGAGTAGAAGTTACAAAGGAAATTGGTTTGGGAAGCTCAAGTCTAAATACTTATCGCATCATCCACATAGAAAAGGGACTATTTAAATATATTTCAAATATTCAAATATTTCAACATAAAATGGAAATTTTTAATTTTTAAAACGATATCATACTGGCACAATTGAAAGGTGTTTTAGAATCCCAGAAGGCTTATCCGCAATATAAAACGAATTCCTCCACATCTTTTATAGAAGCGTATACTTTATTATTTAAAGATATTCCCAGTTGAGCTATTGACTGCAGTAACTTGATGGATGTCAGAGTGCCACTGAAATATTTTTAAGGATACAAAAATTTCGACATATGCCTCCATTCGACCTGCCCCACCAAAGAGCTGTAATTATTTGATCCCAAAAGCGATCAGAGGGTTATAAACAAACAATGAACACAAAACTTAGAACGTTTACGAACACACACCATCACCATCAACATCGTCGAAGGCTCACAAAACCCGAAGGGAAAGAAACATATGAACGCAGACTCACATGAAGTAAGCTTGTTAGGTGGAGGCTACAAAAACAAAGCAAGAACAACAACAACCACAAAAATCCATTTGTCGCATTCTTTAAAAGCATCAACGCACACATAACATGACTACTGGAATTTTGATTAGGACCAAATTCCAAAACCGTTAAGAGAATGAGAAAGATATGGAGGGTAAGAGTGAGAGAGAGAGAGCCCTCCTCTCTAGAGGCATAGCATTTTCTGTGTGCGTATGTGTGTGTTTGACTGTTATAGAGGTACCCAGCGGCGGAAATCGCTCTTCATAAGGCCTTTTAAAAGGCATTTATTTGCAGACACAAGGCATTGACTTCCCATTACATATTCATTGTATTTTTACACAGGGTGTCATAGCCGACCAAGGGCTCCGACTTCAACTTACAGCATAGGGGCTAATATAAGGTCATTATTTTAAGGCCTTTTAGGAAGTGCCTCAAATAAGTTCTTTATAATGTGTGATAAAATAAGGCCTTTTATAATGTATACATCAAAAGGCTTTATGAAGCATATATAAATAGAGGCCTCTTAATAGGAGTTTAAAATAATGCCAATTTAATGCCTTTTTATGAAGGCTGTTTAAAAGGCATTGTTTACATACCTTATAAAGAACCTACTCCAAATTTCATATATAAACAAGAACCCCAAAATTTGTGCAGAATTCTTTTTATTTTATTTTATTTTGTACTATATAAAATTGTACTATAAAAAATAAATCACCTTCTTCATAGGAACTGATTTCGTATTGGACGTCTGATTTCCACATATTGAAAAGATCATTGGCTTTCATGGTAGAAGTTGCCGCTAAATAAATAAGTAAAATTATTATAAAATTATTATTATAATGTAATTCAATATTCGTCAAAAAATATATACTTACCGCATATTTGACACTTCAGCTACTTAAAATAAAAAACAAACACCTCGACTTGCTCAAACGAAATCACAAACCCGAATGAAGAAACACGTGTTGCTTTAAATTGTGCAAAATTATTTTTATTCTTAACTTTCGGTTACTAATAAACTTACGGCATAAGGGCTTATCAAAGGTCTCTTAGATCAAAGAAGTGCGCATACGAGAACATGTCTTTTTTTTTTAAAGCCGTTATAATGTCTGTGACTCGTTGTCGAAAAACTTATAAATTGGCTTACGACATAAGGGCTTTTCAAAGGTCTCGTAAATTATAAGAGCTTGCTATGAGAATATGAGTTGCTTTTTAAAAATCGTTTTATTTTGCCTCGTTGCAAGAACACACTGTAATTCACAATACCAAACAAGGCCTATTAGGAGTCCTTTAAAATGTGTCTTTAAACACATGTCCCAGATAAGCCATTTCAAAAGGCCACGACAAGTATGTTATGAGAAAAGGAATAGCGATCTTAGTAAATAAAGACCTTTTTAAGGCCTGTTTTTTGCAATGAATGATGAATGAGTATCAACTTTTTTTGTAAAGAAGGAAGAGGTCTTACAAAAGGCATTATTTTATAAGACCTAATCGTATGAGTATTGCCTCTAAAATAAGGGCTCCGTGAATGCTTTAAATCGAAAGTGCTCTCGATTTACGCCGCTGGGTATTCGATGGGTTTGTTCGTGTCATCCCTCGCTTAGTTTGTATTTTTGTACCTTTTTTCGCACGACAGTCTGTCGGCTCATCATTTTAAAAGCAATTTATTGTGTTTTTTCTCGTATTTTCAAAGAGGAGGCCCTTTAATATTAAGACGGTTTATGGATTAGTGTTGTCATATGATGATGTCTACTGATAAGGAGCAGATTGAAAAACATCATAGGAATACGGTAGAATTGTACCAAAAATAGTAGATTTTCTATAGAAATAAAATTTTGAAAAAATTTTCTATAGAAATAAAATTATGAAAAAAAAAATTCTATAGAAATAAAATTTTGACACAATTTTCTATAGAAATAAAATTTTGAAAAAAATACTATAGAAATAAAATTTTCGACAAAATTTTCTATATAAATAAAATTTTGACAAAATTTGCTTCTATAAACAAAATTTTCTATAGAAATAAAATGTTGTCAAAATTTTCTATACAAATAAAATATTGAAAAAAAATCTATAGAAATAAAATTTTGAGAAAATTTTCTATAGAAATAAAATTTTGAGAAAATTTTCTATAGAAATAAAATTTTGAGAAAATTTTCTATAGAAATAAAATTTTCGACAAAATTTTCTATAGAAATAAAATTTTGACAAAATTTGCTTCTATAGACAAAATTTTCGACAAAATTTTCTATAGAAATAAAATTTTGAGAAAATTTTCTATAGAAATAAAATTTTGAGAAAATTTTCTATAGAAATAAAATTTTGACAAAATTTGCTTCTATAGACAAAATTTTCGACAAATTTTTCTATAGAAATAAAATGTTGACAAAGTTTTCTATAGAAATAAAATGTTGACAAAGTTTTCTATAGAAATAAAATGTTGACAAAATTTTCTATAGAGATAAAATTTTCCCAAATTTTCTATAGAAATAAAATTAAAAAAAAAAATCTATAGAAATAAAATTTTCACAAAATTTTCTATAGAAATAAAATATTGAAAAAAAAATCTATAGAAATAAAATTTTGAGAAAATTTTGTGTAGAAATAAAATTTTCGACAAAATGTTCTATAGAAATAAAATGTTCGACAAAATTTTCTATAGAAATAAAATTTTGTCAAAATTTTCTATAGAAATAAAATGTTGACAAAATTTTCTATAGCAATATAATTTTTACAAAATTTTCTTTAGAAATAAAATTTTTAAAAAATTTTCTACAGAAATAAAACTTTTAACAAAATTTTCTATAGAAATAAAATTTTGACTAAATTTTCTATACAAATAAAATGTTGACAAAATTTTCTATAGAAGTAAAACTTTTAACAAAAATTTCTATAGAAATAATATTTTGAAAAAAATTTCTTTAGAAATAAAGTATTCGACAAATTTACTATAGAAATAAAATTTGGCAAATGTTTCCGTAGATATGAAATGTTGACATTTTCTGTGGCACCGTCGATGAATACGAATTTGGACGTTTGATTGGGGGCGTTTGAGTTCTGGTGGTCAATCGAAAGTGTTCATTTTCAGCTGACCTCAGTGCACCCAAAAAAAGTGGACCTTATATGGCGCAATTTAATTATATTTTAGTTCATGGAATTATTATGGTTTAACAAAAAAAAAATATAATTATGTCTAATAAGTTTTCCTGAATTTGTCGAAAAAACATTTACTTATTTTTTGTAAAATCGGCAAAAATTTCTATAGAAATAACTTTTTGAAAAAAAATTATAGAAATAAAATATTCGACAAAATTACTATAGAAATAAAATTTTGAAAAAAATTTGTATAGAAATATAATTTTTACAAAATTTTCTACAGCAATAAAACTTGTAACAAAATTTTCTATAGAAATAAAACTTTTAACAAAATTTTCTATAGAAATAAAATTTACGACAAAATTTTCTATAGAAATAATATTTTGAAAAAAATTTCCATAGAAATAAAATATTCGACAAAATTACTATAGAAATAAAATTTTGACAAAATGTTCTATAGATATGAAATTTTGACATTTTCTGTGGCACCGTCGATGAATACGAATGGGGACGTTTGAGTGGGGGCGTTTGAGTTCTGGTGGTCAATCGAAGGTGTTCATTTTCAGCTGACTTCTGTGCACCCAAAAAAAGTGAGACTTATATGGC
This sequence comes from Haematobia irritans, assembly GCF_050003625.1. NCBI lineage: Eukaryota > Metazoa > Arthropoda > Insecta > Diptera > Muscidae > Haematobia > Haematobia irritans. The sequence goes on from NC_134400.1 coordinate 131,459,813, forward strand.
GCAATTTTATTATATTTTAGTTCATCGAATTATTATGGTTTAAGAAAAAAACGAGTATATACGGCCGTAAGTTCGGCCAGGCCGAATCTTATGTACCCTCCACCATGGATTGCGTAGAAACTTCTACGAAAGACTGTCATCCACAAATTTCAACTCACTCGGATGAAATTTGCTCCTCCAAGAGGCTCCAAACCCAAATCTCGGGATCGGTTTATATGGGGGCTATAAATGATTATGGACTGATATGGACCACTTTTGGCATGGTTGTTAAATATCATATACTACCACCACGTACCAAATTTCAACCAGATCGGATGAGTTTTGCTTCTCCAAAAGGCACCGGAGGTCACATCCGGCAATCGGTTTATATGGGAGCTATATATAATTATGGACTGATAGGAACCAATTCCTGCATGGTTGTTGGATACCATATACTAACATCACGTACAAAATTTCAAGCGAATAGGAAGAATTTTGCCCTTCCAAGGTGCTCCGGAGGTCAAATCTGGGGATCGGTTTATATGGGGCCTATATATAATTATGGACCGATATCGACCAATTTGTGCATGGTCATTAGAGACCCTATACTAACATCATGTACCAAATTTCAGCCGGATCAGATGAAATTTGCTTCTCTTAGAGGGGGCTATATATAATTATGGACCGATGTGGACCAATTTTTGCATAGTTGTTAGAGACCATATACTAACACCATGTACCAAATTTCTGCCGGATCGAATGAAATTTGTTTCTCTTAGAGGCTCTGCAAGCCAAATCGGGAGATCGGTTTATATGGGGGCTATATATAATTATGGACCGATGTGGACCAATTTTTGCATGGTTGCTAGAGACCATATACTAACACCATGTACCAAATTTCAGCCGGATCGGATGAAATTTCCTTTTCTTAGAGGCTCCGCAAACCAAATCGGGGGATCGGTTTATATGGGAGCTATATATAATTATGGACCGATGTGAACCAAGTTTTTCATGGTTGTTAGAGACCATATACTAGCATCATGTACCAAATTTCAGCCGGATCGAATGAAATTTGTTTCTCTTAGAGGCTCTGCAAGCCAAATCGGGGGATCGGTTTATATGGGGGCTATATATGATTATGGACCGATGTGGACCAATTTTTGCATGGTTGTTAGAGACCATATGCTAACACCATGTACCAAATTTCAGCCGGATCGGATGAAATTTGCTTCTCTTAGAGGCTCCGCAAGCCAAATCGGGGTATCGGTTTATATGGGGGCTATATAATTATGGACCGATGTGAACCAATTTTTGCACGTTTGTTAGAGACCATATAATAACATCATGTACCAAATTTCAGCCTGATCGGATGAAATTTGCTTCTCTTAGAGGCCTCGCAAGCCAAATTTGGGGGTCCGTTTATATGGGGGCTATATATAATTATCGACAGATGTGAACCAATTTTTGCATGGTTGTTATAGACCATATACCAACACCATGTACCAAATTTCAGCCGGATTGGATGAAATTTGCTTCTCTTTTAGGCTCCGCAATATGGCTATATATAATTATGGACCGATGTGGACCAATTTTTGCATGGTTGTTAGAGACCATATACTAACACCATGTACCAAATTTCAGCCGAGGGCTATATATAATTATGGACAGATGTGGACCAATTTTTGCATGGTTGTTAGAGACCATATACTAACATCACGTACCAAATTTCAGCCGCATCGGATGAAATTTGCTTCTCTTAGAGGCTCCGCAAGTCAAATTTGGGGATCGGTTTATATGGGGGCTATACGTAAAAGTGATTCGATATGACCCATCTGACCTGCATCAATAACAACTACTTGTGCCAAGTTTCAAGTCGATAGCTTGTTTCGTTCGGAAGTTTGCGTGATTTCAACAGACGGACGGACGGACGGACATGCTCAGATCGACTTTATGGGGTCTTAGATCAATATTTCGATGTGTTACAAACGGAATGACAAAGTTAATATACCCCCCATCCTATGGTGGAGGGTATAAAAATAATTATGTCTAATAAATTTTCATGAATTTGTCGAAAAGCATTTACTTATTTTTGTAAAATCGGCAATAATTTCTATAGAAATAATTTTTGAAAAAAAATTATAGAAATAAAATATTCGACAAAATTGCTATAGAAATAAAATTTTGACAAAATTTTCTATAGAACTAAAATTGTCGACAACATTTTCTATAGAAATAAAATTTTGTCAAAATTTTCTATAGAACTAAAATTTATGACAAAATTTTCTATAGAAATAAAAATTTTAACAAAATTTTATATAGGAATAAAATTTACGACAAAATTTTCTATATAAATAATATTTTGAAAAAAATTTATATAGAAATAAAATATCCGACAAAAATACTATAGAAATAAAATGTTGACAAATGTTTCCATAGATATGAAATTTTGACATTTTCTGTGGCACCGTCGATGAATAATGTGGACGTTTGAGTGGGAGCGTTTGAATTGAACCTTATATGGCGCAATTTAATTATAGTTTAGTTCATCGAATTATTATGGTTTAAGAAAAAAAAAATAATTATGTCTAATAAATTTTTATGAATATATAGAAATAAAATGTAGACAAAACTTTCTATAAAAATAAAATTTTGACAAAATTTTCTATAGAAATAAAATTTTTGACAAAATTTTCTATAGAAATAAAATTTTGACAAAATTTTCTATAGAAATAAAATGTTGACAAAATTTTCTATAGAAATAAAATGTTGATAAAATTTTCTATAGAAATAAAATTTTGAAAAAATTGCTATAGAAATTTAATTTTACAAAATTTTCCATTGAAATTAAATTTTTAACTAATTTTCTATAGAAACAAAATTTTGACATTTTCTATGGCAATAAAATTTTAGACAACATTTTCTGGATAAATACAATTTTGACAAAATTTTCTATAGAAATAAAATAAGCACAATTTTCTATACAAAAAAAATCTACGACAAAAGTAGAATCAGAAATGAAATTTTATATTGAAATAAAATTTTCGAAGAAAAGAATTAAGATACAAATTTTTAAGTCGAATCACTTAACTGTAAGGACCAAACGACTTCAATGTAAAATTGATCAATTTTGGACAAGGGAAATACTTTATATCAGAGAAATGCATCTGCTATGCTAACTAAAATAAAAAAAAATTACGACAATATTTTTTTTCAGTGAGCCTTTTTGGAAGTAGAGTGTATCTGAGCTTTGATACAACTAGCTCTTTTACCGTAGGAATATAAAACACAAATATTGGCAAAAATGTTTTAAACAACTAACATATAATAACATAGTTGGCTATATTTTTCTTTTAATATCAACGTCTCTATTACAGGAAAAGTCTTAATTAAAATCCTTTTTCTAACCCTAGTATAAATCTCTACAAATTTTTTATTTTTAAAATATGGAATCCCTAAAATGTTAAACGATAAAACATTTGGGGGATTTAGAAAATAACGCAGCGGTTGTATGCTCTTAGCTGAGTAAGTTTTTCTTCTCAGTTTGAGCGGTTTAAAAGTTGATAAAGCGATAAACAAAAATGTAAAATATTTCAATAATTTTTGTCTCATTAGTGATGAACTTAGTGGTTTAAGAACAAAGTAAAAAAAATCCCTAAGACTATAAATGGAATACCCAAAGAAATACAGCAGAGCAATCAGATATAAAGAAGGACAGACAAACCTCAATCTACAAGATTGTGTGTGTGTGTGTGTGTGTTTTTTTTTAATTCTATTTGATTTTAAAATAATTAAGTTTATTTGCCATAATTTTCTCTCTCTCTCTCTTTCTACTAATATCGGAGTGCTGTTTAATTAATTTCAAAACGTATTGTGTTTGAAGTATAGCAAAATTTAATGAGCATTTAAACAACTTTGGCAAAACATTTTTTTTTTCTTTTATAATTGGCCAGCCTTATATAATTTGCAAATATTTGCTGACTAAAAATGTATTTCTCGTTTTTTCCTTATTCACTTACAGATGGCCATTTAATTAATACGAAATGTTCTCAGGGTCATTTTCGAAAAGCTTTATGTTGTAAAATGTCAGCAGAGTTGGATGTATTCCTGGAAAGTGGTAAAAAGTGAGTACATTTTAATTTATTTCATTTTTTATTTTGATACAAATCTAGGTAACATTGTGAATTCTTGTTTTTATAAGAAGCAAGTACATATAGTAAACTAAAAAAGTATACGTACACCTATACAAAAAATAAGAAATAAAATTAAATTATTATCTCTGTCATACCAAAATGTTCCTTAGTTAAAGAATTAGTTAAGCAGCATAAAATCGGACTTTCACAGGAATTAAAAACACATCAAATAAGATCATGGAAATATAGTAAGTCTACACAAAAACGTTTACGAACACTAAATGTAAAGCATTTGAAATGTAACTAAGCAGCTAATAAAAGGGTTTCCAAAAATGAGTTAAAAAACACCATGTGATAAAATCTCCCAGAGTGATCTGGTGGTGACTAAGGTAGGTTTTGGTTGGGCACGTGAACATGTGACGCGTATCATGTGCGTCATGATTACAGATGGATTTTGCAACATGTTCGAAAATTGTATTTCTGTAGAAAAATTTTGTCTAAATTTTATTTCTATAGACAATGTCATCAACATTTTATTTCTATAGAAAATTTCATCAAAATTTTTATTTCTATAGAAAATGTTGCTAAAATTTTATTTCTATAGAAAATTTTGTTAAAATTTTATTTCTATAGAAAATTTTGTCAAAGTTTTATTTCTATAGAAAGTTTTGTCAAAATTTTATTTCTATAGACAATTTTGTTAAAAATTTTATTTCTATAGATAATTTTGTTAAAAATTGAATTTCTATAGAAAATTTTGTCAAAATTTTATTTCTATAGAAAATTTTGTTAAAATTTTATTTCTACAGAAAATTTTGTCAAAATTTTAATTCTACAGAAAATTTTGTCAAAATTTTATTTCTATAGAAAATTTTGTTAAAATTTTATTTCTACAGAAAATTTTGGCAAAATTTTATTTCTACAGAAAATTTTGTCAAAATTTTATTTCTATAGAAAATTTTTTAGAATTGTGTTTCTATAGAAAATTTCATCAAAATTTTATTTCTATAGACAATTTTGTCACAATTATATTTCTATAGAAAATTTTGTCAAAATTATATTTCTATAGACAATTTTGTCAAAATTATATTTCAATAGAAAATTTCATAGAAAATTTTGTCAAAATTCTATTTCTATAGAAAATTTTGTCAAAATTGTATTTCTATAGAAAATGTTGTCAAAATTTTATTTCTATAGAAAATTTTGTCAAAATTTTGTTTCTATAGAAAATTTTGTGAACATTATATTTCTATAGAAAATTTTGTCAACATTTTATTTCTACAGAAAATTTTGTCAAAATTTTATTTCTACAGAAAATTTTGTCAAAATTTTATTTCTATAGAAAATGTTTTAGAATTGTGTTTCTATAGAAAATTTCATCAAAATTTTATTTCTATAGACAATTTTGTCACAATTATATTTCTATAGAAAATTTTGACAAAATTATATTTGTATAGAAAATGTTGTCAAAATTATATTTCTATAGAAAATTTCATAGAAAATTTTGTTAAAATTTTATTTCTATAGAAAATTTTGTCAAAATTATATTTCTATATATTTTATTTCTATTTCTTGAATTTTATTTCTATAGAAATTTTTTTAGAATTGTGTTTCTATAGAAAATTTCATCAAAATTTTATTTCTATAGACAATTTTGTTAATTTTTTTTTTCTATAGAAAATGTTGTCAACATTTTATTTCTATAGAAAATTTTGTTAAAATTTTATTTCTATAGAAAATTTTGTTAAAATTTTATTTCTATAGAAAATGTTGCCAAAATTTTATTTCTATAGAAAATGTTGCTAAAAATTTTATTTCTATAGAAATTTTGTCAAAATTTTATTTCTATAGAAAATTTTGTCAACATTTTATTTCTATAGACAATTTTGTTAAAAATTTTATTTCTATAGACAATTTTGTTAAAAATTTTATTTCTATAGAAATATTTGTTAAAATTTTATTTCTATAGAAAATTTTGTCAAAATTTTATTTCTATAGAAAATTTTGTCAAATTTTATTTCTATAGAAAATTTTGTCAAAATTTTATTTCTATAGGAAATTTTGTCAAAATTATATTTCTATAGAAAATTTTGTTAAAATTTTATTTCTACAGAAAATTTTGTCAAAATTTTATTTCTACAGAAAATTTTGTCAAAATTTTATTTCTATAGAAAATTTTTTAAAATTCTATTTCTATAGAAAATTTTGTCAAAATTGTATTTCTATAGAAAATGTTGTCAAAATTTTATTTCTATAGAAAATTTTGTCAAAATTTTGTTTCTATAGAAAATTTTGTGAACATTATATTTCTATAGAAAATTTTGTCAACATTTTATTTCTACAGAAAATTTTGTCAAAATTTTATTTCTACAGAAAATTTTGTCAAAATTTTATTTCTATAGAAAATGTTTTAGAATTGTGTTTCTATAGAAAATTTCATCAAAATTTTATTTCTATAGACAGTTTTGTCACAATTATATTTCTATAGAAAATTTTGACAAAATTATATTTGTATAGAAAATGTTGTCAAAATTATATTTCTATAGAAAATTTCATAGAAAATTTTGTTAAAATTTTATTTCTATAGAAAATTTTGTCAAAATTTTATTTCTATAGACAATTTTGTTAAAAACTTTATTGCTATAGAAAATGTTGTCAAAATTTTATATCTATAGAAAATTTTGTCAAAATTATATTTCTATATATTTTATTTCTATTTTTTGAATTTTATTTCTATAGAAATTTTTTTAGAATTGTGTTTCTATAGAAAATTTCATCAAAATTTTATTTCTATAGAAAATTTTGTCTAAATTTTATTTCTGTAGAAAATTTTGTCTAAATTTTATTTCTATAGAAAATTTTGTTAAATTTTTTTTTTCTATAGAAAATGTTGTCAACATTTTATTTCTATAGAAAATTTTGTTAAAATTTTATTTCTATAGAAAATTTTGTTAAAATTTTATTTCTATAGAAAATGTTGCCAAAATTTTATTTCTATAGAAAATGTTGCTAAAAATTTTATTTCTATAGAAAATTTTGTCAAAATTTTATTTCTATAGAAAATTTTGTCAACATTTTATTTCTATAGACAATTTTGTTAAAAATTTTATTTCTATAGACAATTTTGTTAAAAATTTTATTTCTATAGAAATATTTGTTAAAATTTTATTTCTATAGAAAATTTTGTCAAAATTTTATTTCTATAGAAAATTTTGTCAAATTTTATTTCTATAGAAAATTTTGTCAAAATTTTATTTCTATAGGAAATTTTGTCAAAATTATATTTCTATAGAAAATTTTGTTAAAATTTTATTTCTACAGAAAATTTTGTCAAAATTTTATTTCTACAGAAAATTTTGTCAAAATTTTATTTCTATAGAAAATTTTTTAGAATTGTGTTTCTATAGAAAATTTCATCAAAATTTTATTTCTATAGACAATTTCGTCACAATTATATATCTATAGAAAATTTTGTCAAAATTATATTTCTATAGACAATTTTGTCAAAATTATATTTCTATAGAAAATTTCATAGAAAATTTTGTCAAAATTCTATTTCTATAGAAAATTTTGTCAAAATTTTATTTCTATATATACAATTTTGTTAAAAATTTTATTGCTATAGAAAATGTTGTCAAAATTTTATTTCTATAGAAAATTTTGTCAAAATTATATTTCTATAGAATATTTTGTTAAAATTTTATTTCTACAGAAAATTTTTTCAAAATTTTATTTCTATAGAAAATTCTATATCAAAATTTTATTTCTATAGAAATTTTTTTAGAATTTTATTTCTATTGAATTTTTTTTAGAATTGTGTTTCTATAGAAAATTTCATCAAAATTTTATTTCTATAGAAAATTTTGTCAAAATTTTATTTCTATAGAAAATGTTTTAGAATTGTGTTTCTATAGAAAATTTCATCAAAATTTTATTTCTATAAACAATTTTGTCACAATTATATTTCTATAGAAAATTTTGTCAAAATTATATTTGTATAGAAAATTTTGTCAAAATTATATTTCTATAGAAAATTTCATAGAAAATTTTGTTAAAATTTTATTTCTATAGAAAATTTTGTCAAAATTTTATTTCTATAGACAATTTTGTTAAAAATTTTATTGCTATAGAAAATGTTGTCAAAATTTTATTGCTATAGAAAATGTTGTCAAAATTTTATTTCTATAGAAAATTTTGTTAAAATTTTATTTCTATAGAAAATGTTGTCAAAATTTTATTTCTATATAAAATTTTGTTAAAATTTTATTTCTATAGAAAATTTTGTTAAATTTTATTTCTATAGAAAATTTTGTTAAATTTTATTTCTATAGAATAGTTTGTCTAAATTTTATTTCCATAGAAAATTTTGTCACAATTTTATTTCTATAGAAAATTTTGCCAAATTTTATTTCTATAGAAAATTTTGTCTAAATTTTATTTCTATAGAAAATTTTGTCACAATTTTATTTCTTTAGAAAATTTTGTCTAAATTTTATTTCTATAGAAAATTTTGTCAAAATTTTATTTCTATAGAAAATTCTGTCACAATTTTATTTCTATAGAAAATTTTGTCTAAATTTTATTTCTATAAAAAAAGTTTGTGAAGTAGCTCTTAGATGGAGTGAAATATATTACAAGGCTTTGGTGCTGGTTTTGATATGTGAAGCCATTCTTAAGTTTTTGATTTACTGCTGGGGATGACGATGCAGTAAGGTGAAAGCTATGAGCTGGTTTCGGAAAACATGTTTATGTTTGGCGAGAATAAAATGTATCAGCGACCAAAATGTTCCATTTTCCCTGTGAGAAAGTAACACAATGCTCTTGAAACATGTTTGGGATGATCATATTCCTTCTTGTGGTTATTTAGATTTCCAACGTGACATAGTGATTTTGGTGGCAATTTTCGTGAGTCACTATAGTAGTAATATATAATATATAGTGAGTAATGAGATGTTCGTCAGTCACAACTTCTACCTAATATGAGCGAGAATGAAATCTCACTCACGTGCACTCCTCTAGGGTGAACATAATATGTTTGTATTTACTCATATATACTTTTTGACACTTATACATTGGCTCGTTTTCGTGTGCTATTTACAAAAGTTTTAGATATAAACGTTTGCCACTCGTTTTATTACATTTTTATGTCAGACACCGAAATATTGTTAAACATTTATGTTCGTATTTAAGTTTGAATGCTATTGACAAAAAAAATCTATTCCAAGGAAAAAAAGTTGAAATGTCCAAATAGTTTAGCTAAACATGAAAACGTTTTTGTGTTGCCTGAACATATGTCGAGTAAAATGTCCACAAATGTTTACATATGGAATAGATGGCCATCACCATCATCTACAGATTGGCATGTTATGAAAAACTTTTGACCATTTCGAGTTGTTAAAAACATATTTTTTGTTTGTTTGTTTCATTGTCTATTATTGTTTTATTTTTTTGCCTTTTTCCAACATGCTATAATTCACATTTTAATCCATATTGAAACTAAAATCAATATTTTCATTTAAACATTTTCCAGTGTGAAGTGGGAAATATTGTAAAGGATGTAAAGTTACTAGCTACAAGGGCTGTTGTAAACAATAAAAATTTCAAAAAAAAACGCGAAATTAAATTTTAGAAAAGTTAATATTGAGTCTTGAGTTACAGCAAAATAAATTTTCAAAGTTTCAAGTGTCACTCACTCATTGATATCTCTACGACTAGAGTCTCTCAAATCACAATTGTTTCGGTATTCAATAGTAAATCATAAAGAATGAGGTCATGACTATGTCGACTATGCCAGTCTACGGGGCGCTGCCCCTTCATTCTTGTGCTGCCAACTTGTTACCACTGAATTTTATCGAATCATTTTCCCTAATGATTTAATGAAAATTGTTATATTAAAATTTTATTTCTACCACACATGCAAGCCCTTTAAAATTTCCCCTTATGGCCAATGAAACATGATCCAGAAGGAAAGGGCCGGGGCCAATGGTAACAACCCTTAGGAAATTTATAGGCATCTTTAGTCGATTTTGATCACTCGTCCACTTGCCTTAACAATTTCAATCATTCGTGAATTTATTTTCAAACCCTTTTTCACAGCTTCTGTGTAAAACCAGAAATCCCAATGTGATTAAAAAGAAACTCCACACAATGGCAAATATTTTTATAAGGGAGAACAAAGGCATTCTTCTCAGTTCCTCGTAAATGCCCTTATATTGAAAAATACACAACGTTCTGTTTTTTCTTCGAAAGGATAAAAACCTCTCAAATTTCTCCAAGACCAAAGAGACGACAAGCTAACGAAAAAACAAAAATCAGCAACACACAAATAATAACAGAAAAAAAAAAATAACCAAATTAAGGATGCTCTCAAAAAAACATAAATTGTTAAGCTTTTTCTTTAAGTATTTTTTTCTCTGGCTTTTTCTTTCGCTTAACTAAGAAAAGTGGCATAAAACCCCAAATCATGAAAGCTGCAAATAAAGGAAGCTGGAATTTTAAAAAGGCTAAATTCACTCGAAGCAACTCAGCTTCTCTCCAGTAAAGGGACAAAAATATCGAATATCTATCAAGAAGGATGAAATTGAAAGGATTTGACAGTTTACAGAAGATAACCAAGACTGAGATGCAGGGTAAATGAAGCATAAAACAGGACAAACACCAAAGCACCCAAATCGAATTGAGAAATAAGACACACCTCTCATACCATCTCAAGTACACATACATATGTATCAGTATACTCTGCTGTAAAATAAGTATCTACTGTACAGTGAGCGTCAAAATAAAGTGTACAGAGTATTGATTTTAACTGAGAGTTAAGTTTCTTATTTTTGATTTTTTGAAAGTTTTCTCAAAATTGTATTTCTATAGAAAATATTCTCAAAATTCTATTGAAAGATTTTGTCAAAATTTTATTTCTGTAGAAATTTTTTAAAAATTTATTTCTTTAGAAAATTTTGTCAAAATTTTATTTCTATAGAAAATTTTGTCAAAAATTTTTATACCCTGCGCCACACTGTGGACAGGGTATTATAAGTTAGTGCATATGTTTGCAACATCCAGAAGGAGACGAGATAGACATATGGTGTCTTTGGCAAAAATGCTCAGGGTGGGCTCTTGAGTCGATATAGCGATGTCCGTCTGTCCGTGAACACATTTTTGTAATCAAAGTCTAGGTCGCAGTTTTAGTCCACTCGACTTCAAATTTGGCACAAGTATGTGTTTTGGCTCAGAATAGATCCCAATTGATTTTGGAAGAAATAGGTTCAGATTTAGATATAGCTCCCATATATATATTTCGCCCGATATGGACTTATAGCTCCCATATATAGCTTTCGGCCGATTTACACTCATATGACCACAGAAACCAATTTTTTGCTCCGATTTAGTTGAAATTTTGCACAGGGAGTAAAATTAGCATTGTAGCTATGCGTGCCAAATTTGGCTGCAATCGATTCATATTTAAATATATCTCCCATATATATCTTTCGCCCGATATGGACTAATACGGTCCCAGAAGCCAGAGTTTTACCCCAATTTGGTTGAAATTGTGCACAGGAAGTAGAATTAGCATTGTAGCTATGCGTGCCAAATTTGGTTGAAATCGGTTCAGATTGAAATATATCTCCCATATATAGCTTTCGCCCGATTTACACTTATATGACCACAGAGGCCAATTTTTAACTCCGATTTAGTTGAAATTTTGCACAGGGAGTAGAATTAGCATTGTTGCTATGCGTGCCAAATTTGGTTGAAATCGGTTCAGATTTAGATATAACTCCCATATATATCGTTCGCCCGATTTACACTCATACGACCACAGAGGCCAATTTTGAACTCCGATTTATTTGATATTTTGGACGGGGAGTAGAATTAGCATTGTAGCTATGCGTGCCAAATTTGGTTGAAATCAGTTCAGAGTTAGATATAGCTCCCATATATATATATGTTTTTCTGATTTCGACAAAAATGGTCAAAATACCAACATTTTCCTTGCAAAATCGCCACTGCTTGGTCGAAAAGTTGTAAAAATGACTCTAATTTACCTAAACTTCTAATACATATACATCGAGCGATAAATCATAAATAAACTTTTGCGAAGTTTCCTTAAAACTACTTCAAGTTTAAATGTTTCCCATATTTTTTCTAACATTGTGTTCCACCCTAGTGCATTAGCCGACTTAAATTTTGAGTCTATAGATTTTGTAGAAGTCTATCAAATTCCGTCCAGATCGAGTGATATCTAAATGTATGTATTTAGGACAAACCTTTATATATAGCCCCCAACACATTTGACGGATGTGATATGGTATCGAAAATGTGGATCTACCAAGTGGTGCAGGGTATAATATAGTCGGCCCCGCCCGACTTTAGACTTTCGTTACTTGTTTTCTATAGAAAATTTTGTCAAAATTTTATTTCTATAGAAAATGTTGTCAAAATTTTATTTCCATAGAAAATTTTGCCAAAATTTTATTCCTATAGAAAATTTTGCCAAAATTTTATTTTTATAAAAAATTTTCTCAAAAGTTTATTTCTATAGAATATTTTGTCAAAATTTTAATTCTATAGAAAATTTTGTCAAAATTTTTTTTTTATAGAAAATTTCGTCAACATTTTATTTCTATAGAAAATATTGTCAAAATTTTATTTCTATAGAAAATTTTGTCAAAATTTTCTTTCTTTAGAAAATTTTGCAAAAATTTTATTTCTATAGAAAATTTTGTCAACATTTTCTTTCTTTAGAAAATTTTGTCAAAATTTTATTTCTATAAAAAATTTTGTCAAAATTTTATTTCAATAGAAAATTTTTTAGAATTTTATTCCTATAGAATTTGTTTTAGAATTGTGTTTCTATAGAAAATGTAATCAAAATTTTATTTCTATAAAAAAATTTTCTCAAAAATTTTATTTCTATAGAAAATTTTGTCAAAATTTTATTTTTATAGAAAATTTTGTCAAAATTTTATTTTTATAGAAAATTTTGTAAAAATTTTATTTTCATAGAAAATTGTGTAAAAATTTTATTCCTGTAGAAAATTTTGTAAAAATTTTCTTTCTATAGAAAATTTTGTAAAAATTTTCTTTCTATAGAAAATTTTATCAAAATTTTATTTGTATAGAAAATTTTGTCAAAATTTTCTTTGTATAGAAATTTTTTTCTAAATAAATGCCGAAAATTATTGGCATGCTAATCATTGAACCATGGTGGCTCCCACCAACTACAACTACTTTTACCAAGTTTCAAGTAGATCGTTCGAATGATCGGTAATCGGTAGATACCAATATTTCAATGTGCTGCACGGTATGACAAAATTAGTATACCGCCCATCCTATAGTAAAGGGTATACAAATATAGCGTTTTACTTCGTTGCATTATAAAGGGTGATTCTTTTGAGGTTAGGATTTTCATGCATTAGTATTTGACAGATCACGTGGGATTTCAGACATGGTGTCAAAGAGAAAGATGCTCAGTATGCTTTGACATTTCATCATGAATAGACTTACTAACGAGCAACGCTTGCAAATCATTGAATTTTATTACCAAAATCAGTGTTCGGTTCGAAATGTGTTTCGCGCTTTACGTCCGATTTATGGTCTACATAATCGACCAAGTGAGCAAACAATTAATGCGATTGTGACCAAGTTTCGCACTCAGTTTACTTTATTGGACATTAAACCAACCACACGAATGCGTACAGTGCGTACAGAAGAGAATATTGCGTCTGTTTCTGAGAGTGTTGCTGAAGACCGTGAAATGTCGATTCGTCGCCGTTCGCAGCAATTGGGTTTGTGTTATTCGACCACATGGAAGATTTTACGCAAAGATCTTGGTGCAAAACCGTATAAAATACAGCTCGTGCAAGAACTGAAGCCGAACGATCTGCCACAACGTCGAATTTTCAGTGAATGGGCCCTAGAAAAGTTGGCAGAAAATCCGCTTTTTTATCGACAAATTTTGTTCAGCGATGAGGCTCATTTCTGGTTGAATGGCTACGTAAATAAGCAAAATTGCCGCATTTGGAGTGAAGAGCAACCAGAAGCCGTTCAAGAACTGCCCATGCATCCCGAAAAATGCACTGTTTGGTGTGGTTTGTACGCTGGTGGAATCATTGGACCGTATTTTTTCAAAGATGCTGTTGGACGCAACGTTACGGTGAATGGCGATCGCTATCGTTCGATGCTAACAAACTTTTTGTTGCCAAAAATGGAAGAACTGAACTTGGTTGACATGTGGTTTCAACAAGGTGGCGCTACATGCCACACAGCTCGCGATTCTATGGCCATTTTGAGGGAAAACTTCGGAGAACAATTCATCTCAAGAAATGGACCGGTAAGTTGGCCACCAAGATCATGCGATTTGACGCCTTTAGACTATTTTTTGTGGGGCTACGTCAAGTCTAAAGTCTACAAAAATAAGCCAGCAACTATTCCAGCTTTGGAAGACAACATTTCCGAAGAAATTCGGGCTATTCCGGCCGAAATGCTCGAAAAAGTTGCCCAAAATTGGACTTTCCGAATGGACCACCTAAGACGCAGCCGCGGTCAACATTTAAATGAAATTATCTTCAAAAAGTAAATGTCATGGACCAATCTAACGTTTCAAATAAAGAACCGATGAGATTTTGCAAATTTTATGCGTTTTTTTTTTTTTAAAAAGTTATCAAGCTCTTAACAAATCACCCTTTATATCAGTCACCCTGCATACTTTACCTTATCTAACCATTGTTCTTTTAATTGAGAAACCCCATTTTCTTAAAGACTGCAACTTTAGGTAACGGACATCTTCATTTCATTCGAACAAAATTTTTTCACAAATATCATAACATCTTAGTTAGCACTATATACATTGGACGAACAGGGTTGCGATGCAAATTTTACATGGTCCTCACAAACAAGTCTCAATCAAATTTTTTTGCTGTTCGAATATTAACGTGACAACCATGTTGCTTCTTTGCGTGAGGGCTCAACTACCAACTCGTCAAGTAAGGTGCTTAAATCATGATTTTTTATTATGGTCTACAGAAAATCCAATACAAAATCTCTACTAAAATAACAAAAAACAAATTAAAAAAAAATGTAAACCTCTTTTACTAGCCATTCCATGTTTTACATTCCTGATTATCATCAATAAACATTGATAAACCTTGAGGTCACATTTGATGCATCATCATTAAGTTTCTTTTCTTTCTCTCTTACAGATGGTTCTGCCATTTTGATGATGACAACTACGTAAATATTCCCCGTTTGGTAAAACTCCTGGATGAATACAGCCACACCGTAGATTGGTATCTTGGTAAACCCAGCATTTCGTCACCATTGGAAATTCATTTGGATAGTGTGAGTATTATTTTAGGATCCAAATCGAAAAGAGATTTATTTGAATTTCTTATTAACTTTAATTAACATCGATTTATAGTCATTTCAAATGCAGATACATTTTATGCTCAATTAATTTGATTTAATTTAAATCTTTTTTGTTGTTGAATTCCTTTCCCCCAAAAGAACTTAATAAAGTACTTTAGCACATTATTATGCTAACTAATTTGGGTCCTTCTGTTTACTGATAATTGTGGCAAGAAGAGTGAATAAGCCTGTATTAAATTACACCCGACTAAAAGGGTCGAATTAATTTTTTTTAATCGTTTTAAAGGATTTCACAACAATGCCAATAAAGTTTGGCAAAGTTTTTTTTTTGTTTTTTTTTTAGTTATCGACAAGAAAGGCATGAGCTAAATCTTATAAAAATTAAATTACACTGTGAGCACAAATCAATCCATTAAGTTTTAATAAATCAGCAAAAAACAAGTATATACGGCCGTAAGTTCGGCCAGGCCTAATCTTATGTACCCTCAACCATGGATTGCGTAGAAACTTCTACTAAAGACGGTCACACACAATAGAATTGCTTGGGTTGCGGCCTATGGCAAGGCATCTTAAAACTTCTTAACATCATCTTTTAAATTGTGAGTTAGTCCATGCGGTATATATATTAGGCAAAACAAAGGCCGAATAAAAACGTATATATTCAGTTCTTGACCGGTATATACACGCAAAAAAATAATTCTTTCCTCCCAAACGAAATTTTAGACAAACAAAGTTCGTTTCTCATTTGCTTTTCGCTGTAAGGAAGTGTATTTGGAAGAAAAGTATATACTTTTTGTGATAAACGTTTATTCTTTTCCAGGATGTAAAAACAATTTCATAAAAAAAACATTATTTTCTTGCTAATTGCATTGTCCCTCACATCTTTCTCACATCCACGAGGATTTTTAGTTCTTAACACCTTTTCCTGTAATACCAACAATGTAGAAGAAATTATACGATTTTATAAATTTTAAATTTTTTTTTTTACCTTTCGCCTGGACGGAGAATCGAACCGCGGACCATGCACTTTGTAAGCCAACACACTAACCACTGAGCTATGTACCAGTTATGGTCATCAATAGATAAATATCCATATGAGTTATATTTATATAGCATAACTTGCGGCGCCCACGAACCGAATAAACAAAGTTTATTTAACAGAAACAAACATTTAGTTTGGCACCGTGGAGCATTGGTAGCTACGTCCGACTCTCATGCCAAGGGTCGTGGGTTCGATCCCTGCTTCGACCAAAGTTTTTTTTTTTTGCTTTTGTTTTTTTTTAATATATTCCAGATATATTCGGAAGATTCCGAAAAAATGTTCAACATTACATTGTACTATATTAAATTTTGAACTGTAAAATGTGTCTTATTAAAGACCTAAAGTCAGAAAAGAACAGTGTTTAATATAAACGAAATGGACTGTGTTGTTGTTTCAAAAATAACTTTTTTTATTGAAAAAATAAAAATTTTGTAACAAACGAATTTTTTTGGTGATAAAAGTTTAAAATTTTCGAAGCAATTCAAAAAACTCTAACAAAAGAAAAACGTTTTCGGTACACGTTTTCCAAACGTTTTTTTTCTTTGCGTGTATAGGGAAGAAATAATTGCGAAACGATATGAACACTTGTGCGGTAATTATAAAGCCAGAATTGAAATATGTGGGTCGCTTTATATGGGGGGCTATATACATACAATTATGCACACAGTTCTACCAAAAATGACAGATTTTTTACTGTTTGGTAGATTGGTAGAATTCTTGATGTTTTGGAAATTTTTGCAAAATATTCCTCTCTAACTAAGAGGTGCTTCATAAATTTTCTATAGAAACAAAATTTTGACAAAATTTTCTACAGAAATAAAATTCTGAAAATATTTTCTATAGAAATAAAATTTTGACAAAATTTTCTATAGAAATACATTTTTAACAAAATTTTCTATAGAGATTATGTTTTGACAACATTTTTTAAAGAAAATGGGTACAATATAGTCGGGCGGGAATTAATTAATATTTATAATATTAATTCTACTCCCTCTGCAAAATTTCACGTAAGTCGGAGTAAACATTTGGCCTCTGGCGTCATAGGAGTGTAATTCGGGCGAAAGCTATATATGGGAGCTATATCTAAATCTGAACCGCTTTCAACCAAATTCGGTGTGCATATTTATAATATTATTTTACTCCCTGTGCAAAATTTTACGTAACTCGGGTTAAAACTTTTGCCTCAGGGGCCATAGGAGTGTAAATCGGGCGAAAGCTATATATGTGAGCTATACCTAAATCTGAACCGATTTCAACCAAATTCGGTGTGGACATTTTTAATGTTAATTCTACTCCCTTTGCAAAATTTCACGTAAATCGGAACAGAAGATTGGCCTCTGAGGCCATAGGAGGGTAAATCGGGCGAAAGCTATATATGAGAGCTATATCTGAATGTGAACCGATGTGAATGATATTTTGCATTTACGAGACTCACAAAATATTCGATTATACGAAATTGGAAGAAGATCGGTTGATAAATACGTCATTTCTGACCAGATCGGTTATAAATATATATGACAGCTATATCTAAATCTGAGCCGATATATATGTGTGCTATATCTAAATCTGAACCGATTTCAACCAAATTTGGCACACGTACCGATACTGTTAAACGTACTCTATGTGCAAAATTTGAAGTAAGTCAGGACAAAATTCTGGCTTTTGAGGTCATATAAGTGCAAATCGGACGAAAGATATGTATGGGAGCTATATCTAAATCTGAACCGATTTTAACCAAATTTGGCACACATAACCACACCGTTAAACCTACCTCTCGCGTAAAATTTGAAGCAAGTCAGGGCAAAACTCTGGCTTTTGAGGTCATATAAGTGCAAATCGGACGAAAAATATATATGGGAGCTATATGTAAATATGAACCGATTTCAATCAAATTTACCAAGCATTGGTAGAATGCCAACTCTACTCTCTGTGCAAGATTTCACGAAAATCGGTAGTAAACTTTGGCCTCTGTTGCCATATGAGTCTAAATCGGACGAAAGATATATATGGGAGCTATATCTAAATCTGAACCGATTTGGCTGATATTTTGAAAGCTTTTCGAGATTCATAAAATATTTGGATGTACGGTATTTCAAGAAAATCGGTTGATAAACACGCTAACTATGACCAAATCGGGGCCAATAGCGATTGTCTCTGTCCCAAGAAACGGCCCTATGCCAAATTTGAGGACGATCGGACTTAAACTGCGACCTGTACTTTGTGAACAAAATTACATATACAGACAGACGGACGGACAGACAGACAGACGGACATCGCTAAATCGACTCAGAATTTAATTCTAAGCCGATCGGTATACTACAAGATGGGTCTATGACAATTATTATTATTTCTTGGCCTTACATACAAATGCACAAACTTATTATACCCTGTACCACAGTAGTGGTGAAGGGTATAAATATGGGAAACATTTAAATCTGAAGCAATTTTAAGGAAACTTCGCAAAAGTTTATTTATGATTTATCGCTCGATATATATATGCATTAGAAGTTTAGAAAATTAGAGTCATTTTTACAACCTTTCGACTAAGCAGTGGCGATTTTACAAGGAAAATGTTGGTATTTTGACCATTTTTGTCGAAATCAGAAAAACATATATATGGGAGCTATATCTAAATCCGATTTCCACCAAATACGGCACGCATAGCTACAATGCTAATTCTACTCCCTGTGCAAAATTTCAACTAAATCGGAGTTAAAAATTGGCCTCTGTGGTCATATGAGTGTAAATCGGGCGAAAGCTATGTATGGGAGCTATATCTAAATCTGAACCGATTTCAACCAAATTTGGCACGCATAGCTACAATGCTAATTCTACTCCCTGTGCAAAATTGCAACTAAATCGAAGCAAAAATTGGGCTCTGTGGTCATATGAGTGTAAATCGGGCGAAAGCTATGTATGGGAGCTATATCTAAATCTGAACCGATTTCAATAAAATTTGGCACACTTGACTACGCTACTAATTCTACTCCCTGTGCAAAATTTCAACCAAATTGGGGTAAAACTCTGGGTTCTGGGGCCATATAAGTCCATATCGGGCGAAAGATATATATGGGAGCTATATCTAAATCTCAACCGATTTCCTCCAAAATCAATAGGGATCTATTCTGAGCCAAAACACATGCTTGTGCCAAATTTGAAGTCGATTGGACTAAAACTGCGACCTAAACTTTTGATTACAAAAATGTGTTCACGGACAAATGGACATGGCTATATCGTCTCAGGAGCCCACCCTGAGCATTTTTGCCAAAGACACCATGTGTCTATTTCGTCTCCTTCTGGGTGTTGCAAACATATGCACTAACTTATAATACCCTGTTCCACAGTGTGGCGCAGGGTATAAAAACGAATATTTTGTATTATCATTATTTCAATGAAATTCAATTATGAAAAATCGAATATTCGAATTTTGATTGGTAAAAATAGTCGAAAATCGATTTTTGATTAAAAGTCAATAATCGAAAAAGAACTTGCGCTGAATTCTGCGCTAACAACTTTGCGCAGAATAGTAGTGTCTACAGTATGGACACTATAATTTAGGTGCTTCCAATATTATTATAATTAAATTTTTTGCTGGGTTTTTGCATCCTTTGCTTATTTTCATTGAATACATTAGACTATTCAGTTTTTTATAACACCACAGGTGGTACTGCCGGAATCTACATTAAGCTCATTGACATCCTAACCAGCATACAGATTTCTGGTTAACCTATCTTTCTGTTTTTGAGTGTTTCTACTCAAGGATTCCCATATCCTGTATTTTCATATCTTACATAGAATTTACTTAGAGATTTGCCATATTGGTTCTTCCCAATGACATTGAATACTTACTATGCTTTTAAGAAGACAGGTAGCTCCTTGAAACAACTTTGTATTGACCATCTGTTGACATAAATCTTTGTGTTATATCCCTCTCTAAGACATATACATTAAGACACTATAATCTTGTTCGAATAGTCCTTTCAAGGATACACCAATATCAACAAATCCCAATGACACTCACATTCGTTGTTGTTTATTTGTGCCTCAATATTGTGGCCGCCGTATAAAATTTCATGACGATGTAAAATTGTCCGGGTAGTTTAATAATTTATTATCTTAAAATATCCCATGTTTCCATTTTAAAAAAAAAGAAGTTTAAATTTTTAAAACAACCTATTTCACTGTATCCTAAGGGGAGTCCGGAGAACAGAACATTTTTTGTGGTATAAATCTTTGTAAAGCTTTAGTAAATACCTTCGATATCATGATGCGGCTGCTCTTAAACTGCACATCTTCTTCTTTGTCTTTCATTGTTCCTCGATAAATGTATTTATTTAATTTTTCTTCTCTCTTCTTTGTTTTTATCCTTGCAGAAAAATACAACATTGAACAAAAAAATTACATTTTGGTTTGCAACAGGTGGTGCTGGTTTCTGCTTGAGTCGAGCCCTTACATTGAAAATGCTTCCCATAGCAGGTGGCGGTAAATTTATAAGCATTGGTGATAAAATACGATTTCCTGATGATGTTACCATGGGTTTCATTATAGGTATGTACACTAAGAGTTTATTTTGTCCTCATCAAGAATGAAGATATTTAAAACAAAACATAATATTTTGTATTGTACTCATGAGTTGAATTAATCCAGTTTAGTTTCATATACTTCATAATTCAATTTTTGTATTTTTTATATTTTAATTCCCACTATATGATGGAGGGTACAGTCAATTTTCTTATTACCTTTGTACACACGAAAAAAATTTGGTTTGTCTTCAATCACGAAATTAATTGATCCAATAAAGTTTTAATTGAAATGTCTTTAATCACAAAAATGATAGTATCAATACAAAAAAGTGATTGAAAGTCAATTGAAAAATTAATTGATCCATTGTCCTTTAAATCTTAAAAGGCACGTTTTTCGTATCACATAAATTTTGAGCCCTTCGTAAAATATATTTAATTAAATTTTCTTCTATTTGTTTTTTTGTTTTTGCTTACTTTAATTGAAAATAAAATTGTTTTTATACCCTCCACCATAGAATGGAGGGTATATTAACTTTGTCATTCCGCTTGTAACACATCGAAATATTGCTCTCAGACCCCATAAAGTAAAGGGTGATACGGTCAAAATTTGGTCAATATAAACTTGACGTATTTCTTTCAATTTTGCATTTAAAAAACCTGAACACCCCTCATTTTGAAGGTGTGTGTGTGTAGAATGTTGCTCCTATTTTGATTTTGGAATTCACTCTTCAGTTGTCAAAATGCCGTCCAAGCAAGAAGAGCAGCGTATAAAAATTTTGCTCGCGCATCGCGAAAATCAGAGCTACTCGCACGCAAAGCTGACAAAATCGCTAAAAGTTGCCAAATCAACCGTTACAAATGTAATTAAAGTGTTTGGGGAACGTTTGTCGACAGCCAGGAAGTCTGGATCGGGGGGAAATCGAAAACCGGAAGCCGCTGAGACGACAAAGAGTGTTGCCGGTAGTTTCAAGCGAAACCCTAACCTCTCTCTCCGAGATGCCGCAAATAAGCTGGGTGTATCGTCTACAACCGTGCATCGAGCCAAAAAACGAGCCGGACTATCGACTTACAAGAAGGTAGTGACTCCAAATCGCGATGATAAACAAAATACGACGGCCAAAGCGCGATCCTGGAGGCTGTACACGACGACGCTGACGACGTTTGACTGCGTGGTAATGGACGACGAAACCTACGTCAAAGCCGACTACAAGCAGCTTCCGGGACAGGAGTTTTATATGGCAAAAGGAAGGGGAAAGGTAGCAGAAATTTTCAAGCACATAATACTGTCAAAGTTCGCAAAGAAATATCTGGTTTGGCAAGCCATCTTTACCTGTGGCTTGAAAAGCAGCATTTTCATAGCTTCCGGGACTGTCAACCAAGAAATTTAGGTGAAAGAGTGTTTGAATAAACGTCTGCTGCCTTTCCTGAAGAAACACGGTTGTTCTGTACTGTTTTGGCCGGATTTGGCATCTTGCCATTAAGGTAAAAAGGCCATGGAGTGGTACGCCGCCAACAACGTGCAGGTGGTTCCCAAGGACAAGAACCCTCCCAACACGCCAGAGCTCCGCCCAATTGAGAAATACTGGGCTATTGTCAAGCAGAACCTAAAGAAGACCAAAAAAACTGCTAAGGACGAGCAGCAGTTCAAGGCAAACTGGCTTTCTGCAGCGAAGAAGGTGGACAAGGTGGCTATACAAAATCTGATGGCAGGTGTCAAGCGTGAGGCCCGGCAATTCGGATTTGGAAAAGCGAAAGCCTAACTGAATATTTTTCCTGAATTTTATACTAATTGAACTTGAAAAAAAAAAATTAATTTGATTTTTTAAATAAACGATTTCACCGATTTACACGCGTTTTCCCTTGACCAAATTTTGACCGTATCACCCTTTATATATATTCTGGGTCGTGTTGAAATTCTGAGTCGATCTAAGCATGTCCGTCTGTCCGTCCGTCCATCCGTCTGTTGAAATCACGCTAACTTCCGAACGAAATAGGCTATCGACCTCAAACTTGGCACAAGTAGTTGTTATTGTTGTAGGTCGGATGGTATTGCAAATGGGCCATATCGGTCCGCTTTTACGTGTAGCCCCCATATAAAGGAACCTTAATATTTGGATTGCGGACCCTCTAAGAAAAGCACATTTCATCCGATCCGCCTGAAATTTGGTACATGGTGTTAGTATATGGTCTCTAACAACCATGCAAAAATTGGTCCACATCGGTCCACAATTATATATAGCTCCCATATAAACTGATCCCCAGATTTGGCTTGCGGAGCCTCTAAGAGAAGCAAATTTCATCCGAACCGGCTGAAGTTTGGTACTTCGGTTGAAATTTGGTACATGATGTTAGTGTATTGTATCCAACAACCATGCAGGAATTGGTTCATATCAGTCCATAAGTATACATAGCTTCCATATAAACCGTTCACCAGATTTGACCTCCGGTGCCTTATGGAGAAGCAAAATTCATCCGATCTGGTTGATATTTGGTACGTGGTGGTAGTATATGATATTTAACAACCATGCCAAAAGTGGTCCATATCAGTCCATAATCATATATAACCCCCATATAAACCGATCCCGAGATTTGGTTTTGGAGGAGAAAATTTCATCCGAGTCAGTTGAAATTTGGTACATTGTGCTAGTATATGACCGTTAACAACCATGCCTAACTAGGTCCATATCGGTCTATAGTTATATATAGCCCTCAGATAAAGCGATCCCCAATCACACAAAAATTGGTCCATATCAAGTTCAGCCCCCACATAGGCGATCCCTATATTTCAATTCCGGCTCTCTAGGTATCGTGCAAAAAGTCCATATCGATTCGTAATTATTTGTAGACTTGCCTATACATAACTTTTTTGTCTAATATATACCACGTATGGACTAACTCACAATTTAGAAAACAATGTTAAGAAGTTTTAAGATACCACAACCCAAGTAATTCGATTGTGGATGACATTCTTTCGTAGAAGTTTCTACGCAATTCATGGTGGAGGGTACATAAGATACGGCCTGGCCGAACTTACGGCTGTATATACTTGTTTTTACTAATATTGTGTTCCAGCCCAGGAGATTAGTCGACTGAAATTTTAAGTCCAAATTTTTTTTTTTTTAGATGTCTAACAAATTTTGTCCAGATCGAGTCAGATTTAAATATATGTATAGGGAAACAAAAACCATAGCAGCCAACACATTTGACGGTATCAAAATGGTATCAAAAATGTAGATCTACAAAGCGGTGCAGGGTATAATATAGGGGTAGACTATAGACTTTCGCTACTTGTTTTTAATTCTATTTAATTTAATATACATAAATTATTTTTTAATATAGTTTTAAATTAATTTCAAATTTTTGTTTCTCTTTTCCTCTCTTTGCAGAACATCTTCTAAAGGTTCCCCTTACAGTGGTCGATAATTTTCATTCCCATTTGGAACCCATGGAATTCATAAGACCTGATACATATCAGGACCAAGTCTCATTTAGTTATGCTTTGATGAAAAATCAATGGAATGTGGTTAAAGTTGATGGTTTCGATACAAAAACAGATCCAAAAAGATTTTATTCACTGCATTGTAAACTGTTTCCATACTTCAGCTATTGTCCTCATAGATGATTAGATCTTTAGGATACCATGGATGGCAATGATGCCTGAATGTCCTTGTGTTATTTGTTAAACGAATTGGAAAGAATGAATGATTGAGGTAACCAGGGCGAGAAATAGGATAGAAGAAAATAATTTTTGTTAAAAAATCTGTGATTTAGTTTTTTAATATGAAAATCAAATTTGTTTGTGTATGTGTTAAAAAAAAAAGAAAAACCGAAAATCTATGTTTCCTTTTTATTTATTTTATCAATTTTTTTATTCAAAATACTTTTAATATAAGATATTCAAGTTAGTGGAAAATTATAAAATTTAAAAATTATAATCGTCGAAGGGCTTTGTAGGAAATTACAATAAATGGAAAAAAGTTGTATGAGAAAAAAAAAGAGTATACCCAAGTAAAAATCGAGAGATCTAAGTTGATATGATTAGATATGAAGAGATCGAAAATTTTGTAAAATACGTATCTAATAACTACCCAGCGAAAAAAGCGTCGCCAAAAAAGTAGTGAAAATGTTCTTTTTGGATCCGGAAGTGGTGCAAAATTGGCGCAGAAGCGATTAATTTAACATGGGCTTGTCATAGGACGGATGTTCACCATTTCTACAGCCGTTGCACTCAATATGCACCAGTTTTTTAGATGTGATCCGAATTCAGTGTTTTGGATGTGAATTAAAAAATTTTGTGGTGTTTTGACAAATAATTAATTTTAAAAATTTTTTATGATTTTTAATGCAATCTAACGCTTGTCTGAAACCCTTGACCTCAAATATTTTCAAAATTTCACAATTTTTCTAGAATGAATTTAGAATTTTTTTCGACAAAATTTAAATAATTTATACCATTTTATTAATCCTTACCCTGTTTTTAACATATTTGAAACAACAAATGTTAAAATTGCCCTTTAAAAGTATGAAAACAGCGAGTTATAAAAAATTTAATTAAAAGAACTTCCTGAGTAGTTAAAATAAAGAACATCTCTGGAAGGACATGTTTGGAAGTGCTTTTAAAGTTGTGCCTTTAGAAGTACTTCCAAATTTTTTTGCTGGGTATGGGTTTAGATCTAATCAGATCTCAATATAGGCATAGATCTAATGTCTTAGATATAACTATCTATCCCTATATATATTGCTAGATCTGATATTAGATCAAGTCATATACGAAATTATATCTACTTATATCACATTCTATCTTATCACATTTAAGTATACCTTCTCAAATCTAGGGAGGTTAATTTTGAAATCCAACTATAACTCATTAGATCCCCAAATTTTACAGGGGTAAAGGAAATCAATTAATTAAATATAATTCGAAAAAAAAATATTTAAAATTTTGTTTTATTTTTGTTTTTGAATTGATTAATTTCTTGATTGTTTGTTGGTCTTATTTATATCAAAAAAAAAAAAAAAAAAAACAAAAATTATATTTTTTTTGCCTTGACTGCAATACCCTTCGTTTGATTACATTATTTGCAATCCATAAAATGCTTCCATTTTTATTTGTTTATTACTTTAAATAATAAAATTTGTTTTGTATTTCATTATTATATCTATACTATGGCGGTCTAGTCTCTTTAAGAGAAGAAATCTAATAGGAATTCTATGTATAAAGCATAAATAAATAAAAATATATATAAAACCAGGAACAAATTTGTTAATTATTTTTTTTTCTTTTGTAAAATATTGTATAATTAAATAGTTCCTAACACAATGTAAATACGTATATATATAAAAGTAATATTAAATTAAAACAAAGTAAACCCATTTAAATAAATGTTAATGAATACAATAAATGTTGTGTTTTTTTGTAATTAAAATACAATTGTGTTATAAACACAATTGTATGGTTAGAGGATCAGTGTTGTCAGTATTGGGGACTTTTTCCCAAATTGGGGATATTTTTCGTGAATGGGGATGCAATGTTTGAGTTGAGGACTTGGGGATTTGGTGGGAAATTTCCAGAAATTTGGGGATTTTTGTGGGGTTTTTTTTCGAGAAATCGATTTAATCTTATTTCCAAAATTTTAACATACATAAGCTTCTGCCTGGCCAAACTTACTTGTTTTTTATAACCTTACTTGTTTTTTATAAGTTACTGCATTTATATGTAACGACAAGAAGGAAAAGTCTGATACCCATCGTTTAGTATACCGATCATCTTAGAATTAAATTCTGAGTCGATTTGTGTAGAGCGTTAGCCGATATAAATTTTAATTCTAGAGATTTTGTAGAAGTACAAAAAATTGTCTCCATTAGCCGACTTAAATTTTGAGTCTATAGATTTTGTAAAAGTCTATCAAATTCTGCCCAGATCGAATGATTTTTTATTGTATGTATTTGGGACAAACCTTTATATATAGCCCCCAACACATTTGACGGATGTGATATGGTATCGAAAATTTAGATCTACAAAGTGGTGCAGGGTATAATATAGTCGGCCTCGCCCAACTTTATAAATATTTGTATCTGGAAATGCAAATCTTTATATAGCTCCCAGCATATTTGAAGTAGTTGAGATGATAACACAAATGTTGGTCTACATAGTGGTGAAGGGTATAATATAGTCGGCCCCGCCCGACTTTAGACTTTACTTACTTGTTTTAACTTGTTAAAAAAAAAATTCGAAGTTTGAAGGAAACAATTGGAGATCAAAATTGCAAAAATGTCTTTAGTGCCATACGAAGTTCAAGATGGGCGCCTTAAAAATTTAAAGAAATTCTGAACTATTTTGTGGGAGACACGAATTATGTTAATCTCTATGCTTAATTTGTGTACACTGAAAAAACAGTGAACCCACCAGGAAGAAAAGTTTCGGTTAATTTTAGAAAATTTTGAATATTTGTAGAAAATTTTAACTAAACAGTATTACAAACGTTGGCATCACGCCGATGTCATCAAAATAAGTAAATATTTTTCGACAAATTCAAGAAAATTTATTAGACATAACTAAGTTTTTTCATTTGTTAAAGAAAATTTTGTAGTTTGAAGGGAAAACTTGGAGTTCAAAATTGCAAGAATGTCTTTAGGGATATACGAAGTTCATGATGGACGCATTTTTGGTAAAATTTACAAATTTAAAGAAATTCTGAACTATTTTGTGGAAGGTACGACTTTAGTTAATCATTATGCTTCATTTGAGTTTATTTTTTTCCTCGGTTTTAGTTAATTTAACTAACGTAACCAAAAAATTATTAGAGTAAAGGAAACTTTCTCCAAACATAATAATTCCATGAACTAAAATAAAGTTAAATTGGCTTTAGTGAAATAGAGAGTTCACTTTTTTTGAGTGTATAATTATAACCTGCGCCACACTGTGAAACAGGGTATTATAAGTTAGTGCATATGTTTGCAACACCCAGAAGGAGACGAGATGTCTTTGGCAAAAATGCTCAGGGTGCTTTAGTCCAATCGACTTCAAATTTGACACAAGTATGTGTTTTGGCTCAGAATAGAACCCTATTGATTTTGGAAGAAATCGGTTCAGATTTAGATATAGCTCCCATATATATATATTTAGCCCGATATGGACTTATATGGGCCCAGAAGCCACAGTTTTACCCCAATTTGGTTGAAATTTTGTACTAGGAGTACAATTAGTAGTGTAGTCAAGTGTGTCAAATTTTATTGAAATCGGTTCATATTTAGATAGGTTAGATTAGGTTACGTTAGGTGGCAGCCCGATGTATCAGGCTCTCTTAGACAATTCAGTCCATTGTGATACCACATTGGTGAACTTCTCTCTTATCACCGAGTGCTGCCCGATTCCATGTTAAGCTCAATGACAAGGGAACTCCTTTTTATAGCCGAGTCCGAACGGCGTTCCACATTGCAGTGAAACCACTTAGAGAAGCTTTGAAACCCTCAGAAATGTCACCAGCAATACTGAGGTGGGATAATCCACCGCTGAAAAACTTTTTGGTGTTTGGTCGAAGCAGGAAACGGACCCACGACCTTGTGTATGCAAGGCGGGCATGCTAACCATTGCACCACGGTGGCTCCCTAGAGTTTTACCCTAATTTGCTTAAAATTTTGCAAAAGAAGAACAATTAGTATTATAGTCAAGTGTGCCAAATTTTATTGAAATCGGTTCAGATTTAGATATAGCTCCCATATATAGCTTTCGCCCGATTTACACTCATATGACCACAGAGGCCAATTTTTTGTTCCGATTTAATTGAAATTTTGCACAGGGAGTAGAATTAGCATTGTAGCAATGCGTGCCAAATTTGGTTGAAATCGGTCCAGATTTAGATATAGCTCCCATATATAGCTTTCGCCCGATTTACACACATATGACCACAGAGGCCAATTTTTAACGCCGATTTAGTTGAAATATTGCATAGGGAGTAGAATTAGCATTGTAGCTATGCGTACAAAATTTGGTTGAAATCGGTTCAGATTTAGATATAGCTCCCATATATATGTTTTTCTGAGTTCGACAAAAATGGTCAAAATACCAACATTGTCCTTGTAAAATCGCCACTGCTTAGTCGAGAATTTGTAAAAATGACTCTAATTTTCCTAAACTCCTAATACATATATATCGAGCGATAAATCATAAACAAACTTTTGCGAAGTTTCCTTAAAATTGCTTCAGATTTAAATGTTTCCCATATTTTTATACCCACCACCATAGAATGGTGACGGGGGTATAATAAGTTTGTCATTCCGTTTGTAGCACATCGAAATATCGATTTCCGACTATATAAAGTATACATATTCTTGATCAGGGAGAAATTCTAAGACGATATAACGATGTCCGTCTGTCTGTCTGTCTGTCTGTTGTAATCACGCTACAGTCTTCAATAATAAAGTAATCGTGCTGAAGTTTTGCAGAAACTCGTCTTTTGTCTGCAGGCAGGTCAAGTTCGGTCCAAGTTTTGATATAGTCCCTGTCTAAACTGGTGTTTAGACAACATTTTTTTTATTATTTTTTATAATTTTTATCATTTAATTATTAAAAATGAATTTCCAAATTTGAATTTCAAAAATTTTCAACCGTTACAAATTGAAATATTTTCTGTATAACAGTTTAGAATTATTTTGTATCTTTTAATTGTGAATTAAATATCGATAAAAATTAATGTGTAAAAAACGGATACCGATACATTCTCTGAAGTACAAACCCAAGAATTATTTCACTTGCACTTTGACTACCAACTGATGAGCCACCTATATTTAATAAAGGATTAATTGCCACTTGAAAAATCTTGTGTTTCTTATTCTTTTACCCGCGTATAATATCTCTAATACGGAGATTTTATACTACATAGGAATTCAAGTCGCTTTCCCCGCAACTTCAATTGGATATTGGTGGGTCATTTCACTCCTGCTGTGATTACAACAACTCCGCAATACAGTCCACAGTTTCATTTCCACTCGTGTTGGTCAGCACACAAGCAGCAAGTGGGTGATAGTGACAAGATCCAAGCATTGTACTCCTGGGTTCCAATTGCTCTTTAATCCCACTCTTTCTCAACTTCCACTCCATTGGTTTTTTGGTTCAGCTGTCATCCAATTGTTCATGGTCCTCAAGAGAAGAGAGTAATACCAGTCAATCACAAAGAAACACAGCATAAAACATGAGGTAATGACAACTACGCATTAGTTGGTAATTGACTTCGGTAAGTGCGCTTTAAGTAAAACCGCGGATTATTACTGGAATCTAAAGTGTGCGTGGTGGTTTAGATTCTATAAAGTCGATGATAATAATCTGAGAAAAATTAGTAAAATCGCAAAATTCAATATATTAGATTGAACATATATAAAGTAAAACACGCAATCACAACTTTGTGGGAATATGATTGCGATCTGTGCAATATAGTTCAGATTTAAAGTAAATTACAATTTTCGCTTTATACCCGAAATAAGCAATAACAAAAAGATTAAAGTGCATTTGCTATCCAAAAAAAAAAGGGAAAAATCTCATTTTGAGAAAGGAATATAATTCTTGTCGCAAAAGTGCGAGAAGTCCACCATTTGTGGGACTTTTTAATTCCAAATTTAGTAAAATTTGTAAAAAGTTAGAAGAAATTGTTTGTAATTCTGAAAATTTTCATGTGCCAAAATTGGTGAAAAAATTTGCAAAATGTGCGAAATGGAGGAGGTTAAATAAATTCGTAAGAATTACAGATGTGAAGAAATCCGTTATTTTAACCAAAAAGTTAGCGCAAAAAAGAAAAAAGTGTAAAATCCGTTATAGAATATTACGAATAAATTCTTTCATTTGGTTCAGTTGGAACAACGAAATAACAAATGAAATAAAAATAGTGTGCCAAAAAAGAAGTCTGAGAGTTTGCCGTTATCTCCAAAAAAAACCTGTTCATCAAGGAAGAGTATAAGAGAGGTAACACATTTTTCATTTTTATTTTACTATTCTCATTTCGTAATTTTGGCGCAATTTCTCTTGAAAAAAAAAAAAAAAAAAAAATTTATCACTCAAAGTTTTATGGAGTGACGTAACGGAAGATCGTAGCCATATTTAAGTTAGGCTCTCTGTACGCTCTTATACATATATTATCAAGTTTCTGCTATTCGCCCCATATAACACTTTGATCACTCAATTAGAGGTGGAGAAGTAATAATAATGAGAAATAATTATTATTGTTTAAATGTATGTCACATTCGTAAAAAATGAAATGGAATAATAAAATTGTTATTGTAAAAGTAGTGCCTTATTTTTCCTAAGAGATTAAGACTGGCACTGAAATACATTGCGCTGTACGCAAGACTTAAAGAAAGATATGCAAAAAAAAAATAATAAAATATATACTTAAATATATGGCACATTTCATGCAACAAAACGAATTAAATAAGTACTTTAGGACATTGCATTTTCCTAAAATAACATTGCACATTAAATATATAAAATATAAATATATATTTTTTGAAATATTGCACAGTATTTACAATTATATCACAGTTCTATTGCACAAGATTGTCATCAATACATATTCACATAAATACATATATAGCCCCAAAATAGCTCAATAATCGCAAATAATCTGTATGTAATCAGTTGGTGCTGCTGTTTACTAAAGAAAACGAAAATTAATACCACGCACACTAATTACGCACATATGCTTGCAACACACTCGAGGAAAAAGGTTAACGAATAATTTGTAAGCCTTAATCCTCAGCTGGCATTCGGCGTTATTGGATTTTACATATTCTTATTCTCATTTTTTATATCTTATTCGCACTTGTGTTCATATTTTCGCTTACAAATACTACAAAAATATTTTGTTCTTGATTTCTGCTGATTCTTATTCTCATTTTTATATCTTTTTCGCACTTGTTTTCATATTTTCCGCTTACAAATACTATATAAATATTTTGTTCTGGATTTCTACTGATTTTCATTCCCATTTTTCATACTTTATTCGCACTTGTTTATATTTTTTCCGCTTGTATATAATACATAGATATATGAATATTTTGTTTTTTTTTTCAATTCAACTGAGTCTTAATTTGAAAATAGTCGAACTATTGAGTAGTTTGAAAAGAAAATTATCATCGCGGTCGATTTGTTTGTTGGGAAACTGCAGAAACATTTCTGCTCCATTAAATTTGAATTGTGAGGACTCTCCACTTGGTTTGTCCTTTCTGATAAATTGTCCACTTAAAGAGTGAATATCTTGACAATCCTTATATTTTCGTGATTACATGTTGTCTCCTACGGACAAAGGTGTACCTTCGGTTAATATGTCTCGAAGTGCTCCGAATTCTGTTAGCAATGACAACGCGGGTGAGCAGGATATGCGAGGACAAGAATTTCTGTTCGACTGTGATCACCTCGTTTTATTTTGTGACATTTTTGAGAAAGCTGATCTTGAAAATCAGACTGAGACCTTGTTAGATGTCAAGTTTGATGAATTAGAAGGGAGATGGAGGAAGGTTCAGGACGGTTATCGGAACGTAATGATGACTCCAGGGCTCATTGCGGACAAGGATTTTAAGGATAAGGTTCGATTGAATTATAACATTTGCGCGGAGGAGTATTATTCAACCCGTTCAAAGATAATAGATATCCTCCGAATAGAAAGGGGTCAGAACATTACTTCCAGACGACCTTCATTATTAGCACAATATCGGGTTCCTGGGCCTAACGTCCCAGCACCGATTCCTAATGAATTTTCTGTTTACCACGGCCAACCACAGGACTCCACTGGAAGTTTTATAAAGGTTCCACCGTGTGACACCGAGATTTTCAAGGGTGGTTACGAAGAATGGCCGTCATTTCGTGATATGTTCACGGCGGTCTACGTCAACCACCCAAAACTTACCCGAGCTCAAAAGTTATATCACCTTCGAAACAAAACCCGCGGGAGCGCCGGTGCTATCGTGAAAAGGTATACCCTGTGCGATGAAAATTTCGATTTAGCATGGGATGCCCTTAAGACTAGGTATGAGAACAAAAGAGTCTTGGTTGATAATCAACTCCGAATACTTTTCAATATCCCACCTGCCACTGTGGAGAATAGCGATTCGATACAGAAGGTCCAATCTACAGTAAATGATTGCCTTTCGACTCTCAAAACATTGGATGTTGACGTAGACGGTTGGGATCCTATTTTAATATATCTTATTTCAACAAAACTTCCAGACGAAACACTATCTCTGTGGGAACAATCTTTAAAATCCCATAGAGATCTGCCACGATGGTCCCAAATGGACGAGTTTCTTGTAAATAGATTCGAAGTAGTGGAGAGAATTTCCAGAAGTCGATCAACTAAGGATAGATATTCGACTCCAATTGAGTCTTATAAATCGAAGACTCAAACATTTTTATCTCAGGACAATTTGGCTTTATGTACTCTTTGCAATAATGACCACAGCTTACGAATTTGCCCGGAATTTAAGAAATTGAGCACCCAAGAAAGAATTGATTATGTTTTCCGCAATAAAATTTGTAATAATTGTCTCTCAACGGGTCATGTGAAGAATAGTTGCAAAAGCAAGAAAAGGTGTTGGGAGTGTAAGAAAAACCACCACACTTTGCTCCATATAAAAACGGTTACGACTGTTACAAATACAGATAAAACCACACCGACTACTATCGATGGCCAGCAAGTGGCTCTTAACTCTTTCGTGGATGGCCCTTCAACTTCATCCAATTCATGCTCGCAAATTCAGGCCAACTTTTCTTCTGGCAACGAGACTATTTTGTTGCGAACGGCTTTGGTACAGGTCGAACATGACGGCGAGCTATTTACTATACGCGCCCTTATCGATCCAGGATCCCAAAGGACATTTTTGTCTGAAAGGATTCGTAATCGCTTGAAGATCCCATATAGAAAGGCGCTGTTTGAGATATCAGGTATTGGTGGACAGCATCAAACATCAAGTAAGGAATGTGAGCTTACATTGGTTGCACGAAGGACAGACTCTCGCTTCACAATAAGGGCCATAGTTTTACCGAAGGTTACTCAACGATTACCTGCTTCGTCTTTCGAAATTCCACAGTCCTCTGCTCTTCAGGAACTAGACTTAGCCGATCCCAACTTTAACAAGTCTGCTCAAGTAGATCTTGTACTTGGGAACGACTCCGAGAGGTTTATTAATATAGACGGCATTAAGAAGAATATTTGTGGAACCACTTCTGCCTACAATACCGTTTTCGGATGGGTCTTAAGTGGTCCTATAAGGGCTGAGACTGTGCAGTCATTTTCCATACGGGTTCCGGAAGATGAGACACGCCTTCTACATGAACTCATACGAAAATTTTGGGAAACGGAAGAAGTTCTTTCCGAACCACCACCGTCAAAGGAGAGCGAATTTTGCGAAAATTTTTACAAATCCACAACTATACGACGAGAAGACGGTCGGTACATGGTACGTCTACCATTTAAACAAGAATTTCCCCAATTTGTTTCCCTTGGTTCGTCAAGATTCATGGCTCTGGCGCAATATTCACGTATGGAGCGCACACTTAGCAGAAATCCTGAATTACACGCGCAGTATGAAGCTGTCTTGAACGAATACCTCAAACTTGGCCACATGGAGGAAGTTTCACCATGTGAGTTGTCACAAAACGATTCTTTTCGCTCTTATTACCTTCCGCATCATGCGGTATTACGCCCGGAACACAAAACGACAAAGCTACGAATAGTGTTCAATGCGTCGAGGAAAACGAAATCTGGGTTTTCACTTAACGACGTACTTTACACTGGCCCAACTCTACAGAACGATCTGACCTTTGTCATACTCAACTGGAGAAAATACAAATATGTATTTTCTGGTGACATTCAAAAGATGTACAGACAAATTCTGGTACATCCCGCGGATAGACCCTTTCAGAGAATTGTACATAGGAAAGATTCCGCAAGTTCCGCTAAAGATTATCAATTAAACCGTGTTACGTTTGGAATTAATTGCGCACCTTTTCTTTCGATTCGAACCATTTTGCAATTGGCAACTGACTGCCAAGAACAGTTCCCACAAATCTCTTCAATTTTACGGAATGAAATATATGTAGATGATGTTTTATCTGGTGGTTTTACTCTAACAGACACGAAAACTATTTTGAATCAGTTGGTTGAAGTTCTCAATTCCGCTGGGTTTCCATTAAGGAAATTTGCATCTAATGATTCACAATTGCTTCAAGGGTTATCTCCTGAAGACTTGTACGAATCCGATTTTTTACGCTTCCAAGAGACTAGCTCTGCGAAAGCTCTTGGGTTAAAGTGGAATGCATACACTGACACATTCTCTTATTCATTTAATCCCATCTCAGACTGTGAAAGCATAACAAAGAGAAAAATTTTATCGGCAATTGCCTCATTATTTGACCCAGCTGGGTGGATTACACCCATAATTATTCGAGCAAAAATCATGATGCAGCAGTTATGGTTGGAGGGCATCGGCTGGGATGATGATATTGGCCAAGAATCTCTACAAAAATGGCGCTCTCTAGTTTCTGACTTGTCACAAATTAATGAAATTACCATAAACCGTTGGATCCAATATTTTCCAACGGACAATGTTGAGATTCATGGATTTTCTGACGCGTCTAAGGCCGCCTACTGTGCCTGTGTTTATGTAAGATCCCAAACCTCAAAACATGTAACCTTTTCGAACTTGCTAGTAGCAAAGAGTAAAGTGGCTCCACTTCAAACTGTTTGCCTACCGCGATTAGAATTGAATGGAGCTCTCTTACTTGCGAAATTGGTGAATTTTGTTATTTCAAAATTTGATTTCAAAGTTTCCGAGACATTTCTTTGGACAGACTCTTCGATCGTCCTAGGATGGTTGTCTAAACCCCCATGGAATTGGGAGACGTACGTAGCAAATCGTACGTCTCAAATTCACTCATTAGTTCCCAATGCGAAATGGCGACATGTGCCTACTCGTGATAACCCTGCCGATATCGGCACCCGAGGTTCAAATCCTCAAGAATTAAAAACAAATTCGTTGTGGTGGACAGGTCCATCGTGGATCACGAATCCCTCATCGACGTGGCCCCTCGCTCCACCACAATCCCAGAAACAAGTACAATCCTTTAATGTTAATGTGGAACTACCTGATATATTGGACAGATTCTCTTCGTATCCTAGGGCACTAAGGGTTCTGGCATATATTTATCGCTTCTATTCCAATTGTTGTGCCAAAACTAACAAGGTTCATACTGCCTCTGCAGAATTAACTCATTCAGAGATCAAATCAATAAAAACTCGTTTAATAATTTTAGCTCAAAAACGTTTCTTCCAAACAGAATACGGGGAACTCAAAAAGTCCAATCCTATCTCGAACAAGAGTTCACTTTCCACGCTAAATCCTTTTTTGGATTCCCATGGGATAATGAGAGTGAACGGCCGTTTGGCAGATTCATCCCTATCGTATAATGAGCGATACCCAATAATACTTCCGGGTAATTCCCGGCTATGCCATTTATATCTCTCGCATCTACACTTATTTCTTGCACATGGTGAATGCATTCTAATGTGCAGAATGTTACAAACCGAATTCTATTTGGCTCGCGCAAAGACCCGAGTGAAAAGCATAATACGCAAGTGCAAGACGTGCGTTATATTTAAGCACAAGCCTTGCTCCCAAATCATGGCGCCGTTACCACCAGAACGTTGTACAATCACACCTCCATGTCATTTCACCGGCATCGATTTTGCTGGTCCCTTCGAACTTAAAAGCTCCCACTTACCCAAATCTCCAATAATGAAGGGTTATGCTGGTGTATTTGTATGCTTTTCCACGAAAGCGATACATCTGGAGCCATGTAGTGACTTGTCGTCAGCAGCATTCGAGGCTGCATTCGCCCGTTTCGTTGGGAGGCGGGGGCTCCCCCAGAGGGTAATCTCTGATAATGGGCGCAATTTCATAGGCGCTAGTCGACATCTTCTCAAAGAATTTTCCCACTTTCTCAAATCATCATCAACTTGCATATCTCAGAAGTATTCCAATCACGGCTTTGAGTGGCGATTTATACCGCCTCATGCACCCCACATGGGCGGACTATGGGAGGCAGCCGTAAAAAGTTTTAAGTATCATCTAAAAAGGATTGCCGGCTCCCATAGGTTCACATTCGAACAGTTTGCCACTGTACTTACGCGGATAGAAGGTGTATTAAATTCTCGGCCGATTTCTGCCATGTCTGAAGACCCTTCTGATTTAACTGCGTTAACCCCTGGCCATTTTATCAAGGGTGCGCCCATAATGGCTCTTCCTGAACCCGTTTCTACAGATTTATCCCTTATAAACCGGTGGCTGAAGCTTAAGGCACTTCACCATCAGTTTGCGTTAAGATGGAAAGAAGACTATCTCAAGGCCCTCCAAAAGCGCTACAAGTGGAAAAATTGCACCCCGAATATTAAAATTGGTGACTTGGTAGTGGTTTTGGATGATTTACTCCCCCCGTGCGAATGGCGGCTCGGACGAGTTGAGAAGACTCATATCGGATCTGACAACATGGTTCGTGTAGCCGATATCCGAGTTGAAACTGGGACGATAACACGTCCGATAGTAAAATTGTGTCTTTTGCCATTTGATTCAGAGAACATGTAAACTTTTTCAACCCTCTTACAATAAACAAAAACAAATAAATACCTTTGCCTTTCACACTTGTGAAGGCAATACCTTTAATAATTGCACTATTGTCTCTTAAATAATTTCAGAAGTACCACGAACGTAAAGCATCTAACACACGCCGACGAAATCCTTATCTCTATAAGTGTGAGCTTTGTCGAACTTTCCACCCAATTCGCTTTTGCAAGAAATTCCTCGACATGGATGCACTGCAGCGTAGAATTGCTATAAGGACCCATAATTACTGCGAAAATTGCTTAGCCAAGAGCCATACTACAAATGCTTGCCCCTCAACAGATTCCTGTAGGAAGTGTAAAGCTCGCCATCATACGCTTTTACATGGACAGTACCCGCGAAACCAAAATACCACTTCTTCTCGAAGCCACTCGAAGAGACCTCATCAACAACAAAGCACTGTCAAATAGGCGTCGCAGCAAAAAGCCTCAATTAAATCACGGGCTCGTAAACACACAAAGAAGGCCAAAGAAACCCGAGAAACACCAACCACGCCAAATCATTTGATTCTGTCTGAGGCTATTCGATCTCTAGCTGCCGTCTTATGTTCCTCGCCATCTTTTGCACAAGTGCAAGGCCGGCGGCATGTCTAAACTGGTGTTTAGACAACATTTTTTTTATTATTTTTTATAATTTTTATCATTTAATTAATAAAAATGAATTTCCAAATTTGAATTTCAAAAATTTTCAACCGTTACAAATTGAAATATTTTCTGTATAACAGTTTAGAATTATTTTGTATCTTTTAATTGTGAATTAAATATCGATAAAAATTAATGTGTAAAAAACGGATACCGATACATTCTCTGAAGTACAAACCCAAGAATTATTTCACTTGCACTTTGACTACCAACTGGTGAGCCACCTATATTTAATAAAGGATTAATTGCCACTTGAAAAATCTTGTGTTTCTTATTCTTTTACCCGCGTATAATATCTCTAATACGGAGATTTTATACTACATAGGAATTCAAGTCGCTTTCCCCGCAACTTCAATTGGATATTGGTGGGTCATTTCACTCCTGCTGTGCTACAACAACTCCGCAATACAGTCCACAGTTTTATTTCCACTCGTGTTGGTCAGCACACAAGCAGCAAGTGGGTGATAGTGACAAGATCCAAGCATTGTACTCCTGGGTTCCAATTGCTCTTTAATCCCACTCTTTCTCAACTTCCACTCCATTGGTTTTTTGGTTCAGCTGTCATCCAATTGTTCATCCCCATATAAACCGACCTCCCGATTTGGAGTCTTGGGCTTATAGAAATCGAAGTTTTTATCCAATTTGCCTGAAATTTGAAATCTAGAGGTATTTTATGACCATAAAGAGGTGTGCCAAAAATGGTGAGTATCCGTCCATGTTTTGGTATAGCCCCCATAT
The DNA here is from genome assembly GCF_050003625.1 of Haematobia irritans. NCBI lineage: Eukaryota > Metazoa > Arthropoda > Insecta > Diptera > Muscidae > Haematobia > Haematobia irritans. Next base: position 131,498,892 of record NC_134400.1, read on the forward strand.
AGACCGATCTCCCGATTTTACTTCTTGGGCTTATAGAAACCGCAGTTTTTATTCAATTTACCTGAAATTAGAAATCTAGAGGTATTGTAGGACCACAAATATGTGTGCCAAAAATTGTGAGTATCGGTCCATATTTTGGTATAGCCCCCATATAGACCGATCTCCCGATTTTACTTCTTGGGCTTATAGAAACCGCAGTTTTTATTCAATTTACCTGAAATTGGAAATCTAGAGGTATTGTAGGACCACAAATACGTGTGCCAAAAATTGTGAGCATCGGTCCATGTTTTGGTATGGTCCCCATATTTTGAGGTTAGGATTTTCATGCATTAGTATTTGACAGATCACGTGGGATTTCAGACATGGTGTCAAAGAGAAAGATGCTCAGTATGCTTTGACATTTCATCATGAATAGACTTACTAACGAGCAACGCTTGCAAATCATTGAATTTTATTACCAAAATCAGTGGCAGAAAATCCGCTTTTTTATCGACAAATTTTGTTCAGCGATGAGGCTCATTTCTGGTTGAATGGCTACGTAAATAAGCAAAATTGCCGCATTTGGAGTGAAGAGCAACCAGAAGCCGTTCAAGAACTGCCCATGCATCCCGAAAAATGCACTGTTTGGTGTGGTTTGTACGCTGGTGGAATCATTGGACCGTATTTTTTCAAAGATGCTGTTGGACGCAACGTTACGGTGAATGGCGATCGCTATCGTTCGATGCTAACAAACTTTTTGTTGCCAAAAATGGAAGAACTGAACTTGGTTGACATGTGGTTTCAACAAGATGGCGCTACATGCCACACAGCTCGCGATTCTATGGCCATTTTGAGGGAAAACTTCGGAGAACAATTCATCTCAAGAAATGGACCGGTAAGTTGGCCACCAAGATCATGCGATTTGACACCTTTAGACTATTTTTTGTGGGGCTACGTCAAGTCTAAAGTCTACAGAAATAAGCCAGCAACTATTCCAGCTTTGGAAGACAACATTTCCGAAGAAATTCGGGCTATTCCGGCCGAAATGCTCGAAAAAGTTGCCCAAAATTGGACTTTCCGAATGGACCACCTAAGACGCAGCCGCGGTCAACATTTAAATGAAATTATCTTCAAAAAGTAAATGTCATGGACCAATCTAACGTTTCAAATAAAGAACCGATGAGATTTTGCAAATTTTATGCGTTTTTTAAAAAAAAAAAGTTATCAAGCTCTTAACAAATCACCCTTTAAAACGACCTCCCGATTTGGGGTCTTGGGCATATAGAAACCGTAGTTTTTATCCAATTTGTCTGAAATTGGAAATCTAGAGGTATTTTAGGACCATAAAGAGGTGTGCCGAAAATGGCGAGTATCGGTCCATATTTTGGTATAGCCGCCATATAGACCGATCTCCCGATTTTACTTCTTGGGCTTCTAGAATCCGAAGTTTTTATCCTATTTGCCTGAAATTGGAAATCTAGAGGTATTTTAGGACCATAAAGATGTGTGTCGAAAATGGTAAGTATCGGTCCATATTTTGGTATAGCCTCCATATAGACCGATTTCCCGATTTTAATTCGTGGGCTTATAGAAACCGTAGTTTTTAACCATTTTGTCTGAAATTGGAAATCTAGAGGTATTTTAGGACCATAAAGAGGTGTGCCGAAAACGGTGAGTATCTGTCCATATTTTAGTATAGCCCCCATAAGAACGATCTCCCGATTTAACTCCTTGGGTTTCTAGAAACCGTAGTTTTTACCTGTTTTGCCTGAAATTGTAAATATTCTGGTATTTTAGGCTCACAAAAACGTGTATCGGATTAAGTTTTTATCGGTCCATTTGGTAATGCCTCCATATAGACCGACTTCACTTCTTGAGGGTGTAGAAGGCGCACTGATCATGAAAATTGCTTGAAACTCAATGTAAAATTTCCAGATTTTACTTCTACAGATTTAAGATTTCAAATCAAGACGTTATTTTATAATTTTCTTGTACACTTACAAGAGATGTTAATGATTCCTCTAAAACTAAAACAAAAATTGTTCTTATAAATCCAGAATCTGATATAGTCCTCATAGGTGAAATCTTTAAATTTATCTTCGGGAAGTGTCCTCAAGTCCTCAAGCCCTCCTGAAATTTCAAAGGAAACCCTAATATTTGGTTCATGGTGGTGGGTATTTAAGATTCGGCCCGGCCGAACTTAGTGCTGTATATACTTGTTTTACTAACATTGTGTTCCACCCTAGTGCATTAGCCGACTTAAATTTTGAGTCTATAGTTTTTGTAGAAGTCTATCAAATTTTGTCCAGATCGAGTGATATTTAAATGTATGTATTTGGGACAAACCTTTATATATAGAACCCAACACATTTGACGGATGTAATATGGTATCGAAAATTTAGATCTACAAAGTGGTGCAGGGTATAATATAGTCGGCCCCGCCCGACTTTAGACTTTCCCTACTTGTTTTTGCATGGATGTGAGAGACCATATACTAACACCATGTACCAAATTTCAACCGGATCGGATGAATTTTTCTCCTCCAAGAGGATCCGCAAGCTAAATCTGAGCATCGGTTTATATGAGGGCTATACGTAAAAGTGGTCGGATATGGCCCATTTTCAATACCGTCCGACCTACATCAATAACAACTACTACTTGTGCCAAGTTTCAAGCCGATAGCTTGTTTTGTTCGGAAGTTAGCGTGATTTCAACAGACGGACGGACGGACGGACATGCTTGGATCGACTCAGAATTTCACCACGACCCAGAATATATATACTTTATGGGGTTTTAGAGCAATATTTCGATGTGTTACAAACGGAATGACAAAGTTAATATACCCCCCATCCTATGGTGGAGGGTATAATATATTTATATAATATATTTTGCAAAATTCAACCATGCAAAATTGGTCCATATCGGTCCATAATTATATATAGCCCCCATATAAACCGATCCCCTGATTTGGCTTGCGGAGCCTCAAAGAGAAGCTAATTTCATCCGATCGGGCTGAAATTTGGTACTTGATGTTGGTATATGGTCTTTAACAATCATGCAAAAAGTGGTCCACATCGGTCCATAATTATATATAGCCTCCATATAAAGCAATCCCCAGATTTGGCTTGCGGAGCTTCTAAGAGCCAAAAATAATCTACCAAAATTTTATTGCCATTGAAAATTTTATATTTCTATAGAAAATTTTGTCAAAAATTTAATTCTATAGAAAATTTTTTCAACATTTAATGTCTTTAGAAAATTTTGTCAAGACATAATCTCTATAGAAAATTTTGTTACAAATTTATTTCTATAGAAAATTTATGAAGCACCTCTTAGTTAGAGAGGAATATTTTGCAAAATCTTCCAAAACATCAAGAATTCTACCAATCTACAAAACATAAAAAAATCTGTCATTTTTGGTAGAATCGTGTTCATAATTGTATATAGCCCCCATATTTCAATTCTGGCTCTATAATTACCGCACAAAAGTTCATATCGGTTCACAATTAGCGTGATTTGGCTTGCGGAGCCTAAAAGAGAAGCAAATTTCATCCGATCCGCCTGAAATTTGGTAGATGGTGTTGGTATATAGTCTCTAACAACCATGCAAAAATTGGTCCATATCGGACTATAGTTATATATAGCCCCCATATAAACCGATCCCCAGATTTGGCTTGTGGAGCCTCTAAGAGAAGCATATTTCATCCGATCCGGCTGAAATTTGGTACATGGTGTTGGTATATGGTCTCTAACAATCATGCAAAAATTGGTCCACATCGGTCCATAATTATATATAGACCCCATATAAACCGATCTCCAGATTTGGCTTGCGAAGCCTCAAAGAGAAGCAAATTGCATCCGATCCGGCTGAAATTTGGTACCTGTTTCTTTTTTTTTTTTTTTTATTTATATAAGTCAATGGAAACACAAAGTTCCTTACAGACTAAGCAATTAATTTACAAGGCATATTATTTATATAAACAAAAGTACTTCAAAGTTGACTATATCATTATAATATTTGTTTAAAAATATATAATATTTAACATAGTTACAAATTTATTTAAAGGTCCAAACAAGTCTATATTAGAATTAAAAATTCTGTTAAATTCTTTTAAAGCCCTAGTAATTGGCTCAAAATTGGCATAATTTGATCTATGAAGAGATACATAAAATGGTGTATAATGTCGTAGGTGACGGCAAGGTGCATAAAATGGTAATAAGTTAAGTAAATCCGGACAATCAATAAAATCATTACATAGTTTGTAGAGAAATAATTGTGAAGCAAACTTTCTTCTATTTTCAAGAGACTTTAGTGATATTGGTATATGGTCTCTGACAACCGTGCAAAAATTTGTCCACATCGGTCCATAATTATATATAGCGCCCATAAAACCGATCCCCAGATTTGGGTTGCGAAGCCTCAAAGAGAAACAAATTTCATCCGATCCGCCTGAAATTTGGTACATGATGTTGGTATATGGTCCCTTCGATTCATAATAAAATTTTCATCATCAATTTTATTTCTATAGAAAATTTTGTTCAAATTTTATTCGGTTCATCATGGTTGCCACTCGAGCCAAAAATATCCTACCAAGATTTTATTTCTATAGAAAATTTTGTCAAAAGTTTATTTCTATAGAAAATTTTGTTAAAATTTTATTTCTGTAGAAATTTTTGTCAAAATTTTTATTTCTATAGAAAATTTTGTGAAAATTGTATTTCTATAGAAAATTTTGTTAAAATTTTATTTCTGTAGAAAACTTTGTCAAAATTTTGTGTCTACATTATCAAACTGAATTATATACGTATTGGATCGATCTTTTTTGATTTAATATATACCACGTATGGACTTACATACAATTTAGAAGATGGCGTTAGGAGGTTTTAAGATACCTTGCCATCGGCAAGCGTTACCGCAACTTAAGTAATTTGATTGTGGATGGCAGTGTTTAGAAGAAGTTTCTCCGCAATCCATGATGGAGGGTACATAAGCTTCGGCCTGGCCGAACTTACGGCCGTATAAACTTGTTATATAGTACCAATCTTCAAATGATTCGTGTCAAAATTTGACGTCTGTAAGTCAATTAGTTTGTGAGATAGAGAGTCTTTTGTGAAGCAACTTGTGTTATTGTGAAAAAAATGGAAAAAAAGGAATTTCGTGTTTTGATAAAATACTATTTTCTGAAGGGAAAAAATACGGTGGAAGCAAAATCTTGGCTTGATAATGAGTTTCCGGACTCTGCCCCAGGGAAATCAACAATAATTGATTGGTATGTAAAATTCAAGCATGGTCAAATGATCACGGAGAACGGTGAACGCAGTGGACGCCCGAAAGATGAAGTTGATCGAGATAGCAGAGACCTTAAAGATATCAAAGGAACATGTTGGTCATATCATTCATCAATATTTGGATATGCGGAAGCTCTGTGCAAAATGGGTGCCGCGCGAGCTCACATTTGACCACAAACAACAACGTGTTGATGATTCTGAGCGGTGTTTGCAGCTGTTAACTCGTAATACACCCGAGATTTTCCGTCGATATGTGACAATGGATGAAACATGGCTCCATCACTGCACTCCTGAGTCCAATCGACAGTCGGCTGAGTGGACAGCGACCGGTGAACCGTCTCCGAAGCGTGGAAAGACTCAAAAGTCCGCTGGCAAAGAAATGGCCTCTGTTTTTTGGCATGCACATGGAATAATTTTTATCGATCATCTTGAGAAGGGAAAACCCATCAACAGTGACTATTATATGGCGTTATTGGAGCGTTTGAAGGTCGAAATCACGCCAAAACGGCCCCATATGAAGAAGAAAAAAGTGTTGTTCCACCAAGACAACGCACCGTGCCACAAGTCATTGAGAACGATGGCAAAAATTCATGAATTGGGCTTCGAATTGGTTCCCTACGTATTCATTCGGCCTTTGTTTTGCCTAATATATATCCCGCATGGACTAACTCACTATTTAAAAGATGATGTTAAGAAGTTTTAAGATGCCTTGCCATCGGCCGCAACCCAAGTAATTCAATTGTGGATGACCGTCTTTAGCAAAAGATTCTACGCTATCCATGGTGGAGGGTACATAAGATTCGGCCTGGCCGAACTTACAGCCGTATATACTTGTTTTTAAATATGGTAGCAAGATTTTTTTCTTTTACCATTTTGCATATAATATATTGTTTTTGGAGGAATCGGTGATCTTGTGTATTTAAGGGTTAAAAAGAAATTTTAATTACAAAAATTACTTGAATCAATTAATTTACATTTAATTGGTTTCGTAATTGAAATAAAAAAATATATATTTTCTTTCGTGCTTTCACCATGATAACACACGGGCTCCCACCTTCCTCTTTACTGCAGATAAACGGGTCTACTAACTGCCACTCCATTGCATTATTTCACACTTGAGCAATAAAAAAGATTTTTCAAATGCCTTTATTGTATCTTTAGTCCCTCCCTACTTTAATTAGTATTAGTTTTTTCACATTAATCAGATAATGGCATAAACGTTGATCTCCCATAAAGTATTTACTGATGTAAAATTTTTTTTCATTCTTGGAATTGTAATAAAAACAAACTAAATTTTTTATTAACTTAAGTGTATTTTCAGGGACTCTATTAAAATACAATTTTAGCCATAAAAAACAAAAAACATAAGACCAGAAATACTGATAGAAAAGTTGTCAATAAAAAACGGGGGTAGAAGGTCATAAATCTGCCACTTGAAATCCATCCAACCTTCATCATTCGTCTGCAATACTTCCCACAAACATTGGGAAACAAATCCCCCAAACGAATTGATTGATGTCGGATTTATTTATAATGGCTCGGTCAATTAGACGCATTTAATGTTGCCACAATGAACCGACCCCAGCACCAGCCAGTCAGCCAACCAATGAGACCCCCGATGATGGACATGACCATAATCGAAATTAATGTTTGAGAATACATTCCCCTAAAGGTAAACAAGCTACAACGAAACACACACACACACACATACACACAAAACAAGGATTGACCCTCCAGAGCCAGCCAATCGTTCAAGCAATCTCATCTTACCACTCTATGAAGTATCCAACAGCAGCAGTGATTGCTTCTATTTCCATATCTTCGTTCTTTTTTTTTCATTTTTCAAATCATCATTGAACTAACAAACATTGAGTCCCTTACTTCAGAACATAAGCATACGCATAAGCACCAGGTGTGATGCTAATGAACATCGTCATCGGGGAATGGGATACCTGTGGAATTCTTCAAAATTCCCTGACACACACACACACATATACATATCGATTCACACACATATTGAGGTATTTTGAATTAAAATTTGAAAATTCTTATGCATGGGTGGTGATTGTGTGAAAGAAATCAACTACTACCCCCTTTTTAGCTTCAATTTAGACTCCAATGAAGCTGCCGGTATTAGAATGCATGAAGTTTTTGAAAGTAAATCCCTACAAATTTTGTAGCAAAAATTCAAATGCTGTTAGAGTTATAAAAGCCTTATTAGTGATCGGGCACCTTAGGTACTTTTTATACCTTTCACCATAGGATGGGGGGTATATTAACTTTGTCATTCACTTTGTAACACATCGAAATATTGGTCTAAGACCGCATAAAGTAGTATATATTTCTGGGTCGTGGTGAAATTCTGAGTTGATTTAGTGATGTCCGTCCGTCCGTCTGGGCACAAGTCGTTGTTATCTATGTACGGTGGATGGTATTGCCAATTTGTGCAAACTTGGCTCATATCGGTTCATAATTATATATAGCCCCCATATTAACCGATCCCCAGATTTGATGTTCTTTTGGGATACGGAAGTGGTGCAAAATTGGCGCATAAGCGATGTATTTAATTAAAACTGTGATTGATACTATCATTTTGGTAATTGTAAAGGGTGATACGGTCAAAATTAGCTCAATATAAACTTGACGTATTTCTTTTAATTTTGCATTTCAAAAACCTGAACACCCCTCATTTTGAAGGTGTGTGTGTGTAGAATGTTGCTCCTATATTGATTTTGGAATTCACTCTTCAGTTGTCAAAATGCCGTCCAAGCAAGAAGAGCAGCGTATCAAAATTTTGCTCGCGCATCGCGAAAATCCGAGCTACTCGCACGCAAAGCTGGCAAAATCGCTAAAAGTTGCCAAATCAACCGTTACAAATGTAATTAAAGTGTTTGGGGAACGTTTGTCGACAGCCAGGAAGTCTGGATCGGGGGGAAATCGAAAACCGGAAGCCGCTGAGACGACAAAGAGAGTTGCCGGTAGTTTCAAGCGAAACCCTAACCTCTCTCTCCGAGATGCCGCAAATAAGCTCGGTGTATCGTCTACAACCGTGCATCGAGCCAAAAAACGAGCCGGACTATCGACTTACAAGAAGGTAGTGACTCCAAATCGCGATGATAAACAAAATACGACGGCCAAAGCGCGATCCCGGAGGCTGTACACGACGATGCTGACGAAGTTTGACTGCGTGGTAATGGACGACGAAACCTACGTCAAAGCCGACTACAAGCAGCTTCCGGGACAGGAATTTTATACGGCAAAAGGAAGGGGAAAGGTAGCAGATATTTTCAAGCACATAAAACTGTCAAAGTTCGCAAAGAAATATCTGCTTTGGCAAGCCATATGTACCTGTGGCTTGAAAAGCAGCATTTTCATAGCTTCCGGGACTGTCAACCAAGAAATTTACGTGAAAGAGTGTTTGAATAAACGTCTGCTGCCTTTCCTGAAGAAACACGGTTGTTCCGTACTGTTTTGGCCGGATTTGGCATCTTGCCATTACGGTGAAAAGGCCATGGAGTGGTACGCCGCCAACAACGTGCAGGTGGTTCCCAAGGACAAGAACCCTCCCAACACGCCAGAGCTCCGCCCAATTGAGAAATACTGGGCTATTGTCAAGCGGAACCTAAAGAAGACCAAAAAAACTGCTAAGGACGAGCAGCAGTTCAAGGCAAACTGGCTTTCTGCGGCGACGATTTATCTGAGGGCTATATATAACTATAGACCGATATGGACCTAGTTAGGCATGGTTGTTAACGGCCATATATTAGCACAATGTACCAAATTTCAACTGACTCGGATGAAATTTGCTCCTTCAAGTGGCTCCAAACCAAACCTCGGGATCGGTTTATATAGGGGCTATATATGATTATGGACTGATATGGACCACTTTTGGCATGGTTTTAAATATCATATACTACCACCACGTACCAAATTTCAACCAGATCGGATGAATTTTGCTTCTCCGAAAGGCACCGGGGGTCAAATCTGGGGATCGGTTTATATGGGGGCTATATATAATTATGGACTGATATGAACCAATTCCTGCATATACTAACACCACGTACCAAATTTCAACCGAATCGGATGAATTTTGCTCTTCCAGGGGCTCCGGAGGTCAAATCTGGGGATCGGTTTATATGGCGGCTATATATAATTATGGACCGATTTCGACCAATTTTTGCGTGGTCATTGGAGACCATATACTAACGCCATGTACGAAATTTCAGCCGGATCGGATAAAATTTGCTTCTCTTGGAGGCTCCGCAAGCCAAATCGGGGGATTGGTCTATATGGGGGCTATATATAATTATTGACCGATGTGGACCAATTTTTGCGCGGTTGTTAGAGATCATATGCCGACACCATGTACCACATTTCTACCGGATCGGGTGAAATTTGCTTCTCTTAGAGGCTGCGCAAACCAAATCTGGGGATCGGTTTATATGGGGGCTATACGTAAAAGTGGACCGATATGGCCCATTTGCAATACCATCCGACCTACATCAATAACAACTACTTGTGCCAAGTTTCAAGTCGATGGCTTGTTTCGTTCGGAAGTTAGCGTGATTTCAACAGACGGACGGACGGACGGACATGCTCAGATCGACTCAGAATTTACAAACGGAATGACAAAGTTAATATACCCCCATCCTATGGTGGAGGGTATAATAAAACAAATTACGCTTTTCTTTGTTGCATTACAGCACCCTGTACACTAATCAAAAAATATTGTCGTAAGGCCAAAGTTTTCCTGTACTTAAAATACGAATGCAAAATTTTCTTAAGATAGAGATAGAGACCTCCTTTTTATACCCACCACCATAGAATGGTGACGGGGGTATAATAAGTTTGTCATTCCGTTTGTAACAAATCGAAATATCGATTTCCGACTATATAAAGTATATATATTCTTGATCAGGGAGAAATTCTAAGACGATATAACGATATCCGTCTGTCCGTCTGTCTGTCTGTTGTAATCACGCTACAGTCTTCAATAATGAAGCAATCGTGCTGAAATTTTGCATAAACTCGTCTTTTGTCTGCAGGCAGGCCAAGTTCGAAGATGGGCTATATCGGTCCAGGTTTTGATATAGTCCCCATATAAACCGACCTCCCGATTTGGAGTCTTGGGCTTATAGAAATCGAAGTTTTTATCCAATTTGCCTGAAATTTGAAATCTAGAGGTATTTTATGACCATAAAGAGGTGTGCCAAAAATGGTGAGTATCGGTCCATGTTTTGGTATAGCCCCCATATAGACCGATCTCCCGATTTTATTTCTTGGGCTTATAGAAACCGCAGTTTTTATTCAATCTACCTGAAATTGGAAATCTAGAGGTATTGTAGGACCATAAAGAGGTGTGCCGAAAATGGTGTGTATCGGTCCATATTTTGGTATAGCCCCCATATAGACCGATTACCCGATTTTACTTCTTGGGCTTATAGAAACCGTAGTTTTTGTCCAATTTGTCTGAAATTGGAAATCTAGAGGTATTTTAGGACCATAAAGAGGTGTGCCGAAAACGGTGTGTATCGGTCCATATTTTAGTATAGCCCCCATAAGAACGATCTCCCGATTTAACTCCTTGGGTTTCTAGAAACCGTAGTTTTTATCTGTTTTGCCTGAAATTGTAAATATTCTGGTATTTTAGGCTCACAAAAACGTGAATCCGATTAAGTTTTTATCGGTCCATTTGGTAATGCCTCCATATAGACCGACTTCACTTCTTGAGGGTGATTTTACTTCTACAGATTTAAGATTTCAAATCAAGACGTTATTTTATAATTTTCTTGCACACTTACAAGAGATGTTAATGATTCCTCTAAAACTCAAACAAAAATGGTTCTTATAAATCCAGAATCTGATATAGTCCTCATAGGTGAAAGCTTTAAATTTATCTTCGGGAAGTGTCCTCAAGCCCTCCTGAAATTTCAAAGGAAACTCTAATATTTGGTTCATGGTGGTGGGTATTTAAGATTCGGCCCGGCCGAACTTAGTGCTGTATATACTTGTTATTTTATATCCTTGTCATTGAGCTTAACATGGAATCAGGCAGCACTCAGTGATAAGAGAGAAGTTCATCAATGTGGTGTCACAATAGACTGAATAGTCTAAGTGAGCCTGATACATCGGGCTGCCACCTAACCCAACCTAGTACACGAGGAAAAAATTAATATTTATTTCCTAGAATCAAGTACGAAAAACTCAAATTTAAAAGAGAATTTTGTCTTAAAGGTGTACTTATTTGAATCCTCCTCTTCTTTGGCCCGGAATCAATACCAAAATCATTAGTGTAAAGACAAAATCTTTGGAACAGAGCATGTTTTTTTTTCAGTTTATAAAAACCGTTAGCTCCTCTTCTCTCCAAAAAAAATTAAAACAAATTTGCTAAATACTTTACCATACTTACAAGAGATTAGATTTTCAAACAGTAAAATTGGTCAAATTTTCTGTATGCATTTGTTTTGTGGAATGAAGGACTGTATTGACACGATGTATCAGTTTTCGAACAAAGGCCTTTTTCATTGTTTATTTTTTTTTTTTTTGGGGGGGCACACTTGGCTGTGTTTTTTTCCATTCTATAAAACCAAATACCTTGGAAGAGATGAAGTTCGGTTTTGATTTTTTATTGATTTTAAAGGAATTTGGGTCTTTTTTTCTGCCTAACGTCATTAAGATTATTTATTATACATTTGGTATGTTAAATTTAATGAACTCATAGGAATCGAATAAGATGGAGTTCATTAGTTTCATTTTTATGTGATGAGCTATCTGATTTGGAAGATATTTGGACATCAACAAGATGGACATAATAAATTTGATAGGTCGTTAAACATAAATACACAATGAATTGATTGAGCCAAAATACAAAAAAGGAAATTCATGGATGAGATGCCAATGTAATTAATTTGATGAAAATTTATTACATTGTTGGAAATCCAAAAATATCAACCCATTATCCTTGGTGCTAGTAAATTTATCTGAAGAAGACGGTTTATATTCACTATACCCTAAACCACATAGTGGTCAGGGTATCTGCCAATAAATGTGCCTACCAGAAATATTGATTTTTGACCCCATAAAATATATACCGATCGACTCAGAATCACCTCCTGTGTCGATCTAGTACGTGTCCGTACGTTCGTCCATCTGTCCGTCTGTCCATGTATTTGTTGTTCGCAGGATTGCGGTCACAATTATTAACCGATTTTGATGAAATTTGGCACAAAGTGTTGTTTTGGAACAAATCGGATTAAATTTAGATATGGCTCCCATATATATGTATCGCCCGATATCGACAAATGGCGTTACGTTGCGCTTTTTTACTAACCGATTATCGTCAAATTTGGCACAAAGTAATCTTTTTCATCACCCATCAATTGTGAAAATTTCATCGAAATCGGTTCAGATTTAATCGCCAAATAATAATTCTTTCCTCCCAAACGAAATTTTAGACAAACAAAGTTCATTTCTCATTTGCTGTTCGCTGTAAGGAAGTTTATTTGGACGAAAAGTATGTTATTTTGTAACTATTATATCATTTGGCTTTCAATTTGTAAGCCTACACACTATCCACTGAGCTATGTTGCTGTTATTGTCATCAATAAGTTATATTTATATAGCATAGCTTGCGGCGCCCACGAGCCGATTAAACAAACCTTATTTAACAGAAACATACATTCAGTTGGGCACCGTGGAGCAGTGGTAGCATGGCAAGGGTTGTGGGTTCGATCCCTGCTTCGACCGAACACCAAAAAGTTTTTTTTATACCCTCCACCATAGGATCGGGGTATATTATCTTTGTCATTCCGTTTGTATGGTGTTAGTATATGGTCTCTAATAACCATGCAAAAATTGATCCACATTGGTCCATAATTATATATAGCCCCCATATAAACCTATCCCCCAATTTGGCTTGCGGAGTCCTTAAGTGAAGCAATTTTCATCCGATCAGGCTGAAACTTGGCACAAGAAGTTGTTATTGATGTAGGTCGGATGGTATTGCAAACGGGCCATATCAGTCCACTTTTACGTATAGCCCCCATATAAACGGACCCCCAAATTTGGCTTGTCCTTAAGAGAAGCAAATTTCATCCCATCCGGTTGAAATTTGCTACATGGTGTTAGTATATGGTATCTAACAACCATGCAAAAATTGGTCCACATCGGTCCATAATTATATATAGCCCCCATATTAACCCATCCCCCAATTTGGCTTGCGGAGCCCTTAAGTGAAGCAAATTTCATCCGATACGGCTGAAATTTGGTACTGGTGTAAGTATATGGTCCCCAACAACCATGCAAAACTTGGTCCACATCGACAAATAATTATATATAGCCCCCATATAAGCCGACCCCTCGATTTGGCTTGCGGAGCCTCTAAGAGAAGCAAATTTCATCCGATCCGGCTGAAATTTGGTACATGGTGTTAGTATGTGATCTTTAATGATCATGCAAAAATTGGTCTACATCGGTCCATAATTATATGTAGCCCTTATTATAAACCGATTACCAGATTTGACCTCCGGAGCCTCTTGGAAGACCAAAATTCATCTGATTCAGTTGAAATTTGGTACGTGGTGTTCATATATGGCTGCAAACACCCATGCAAAAATTGGTCGAAATCGGTCCATAATTATATATAGCCCCCATATAAACCGATCCCCAGATTTGACCTCCGGTGCCGTTTGGAGAAGCAAAATTCATCCGATCTGGTTGAAATTTGGTACGTGGTGGTAGTATATGATATTTAACAACCATGCAGCAATGGAAGAGCAAATTTCATCCGAGTCAGATGAAATTTGGTACATTGTGCTAGTATATGGTCGATCCCCAATCACACAAAAATTGATCCATATCAAGTTCATAATTGTATATAGCCCCCATATAAGCGATCCCCATATTTCAATTCTGGCTCTCTACGTACCGTGCAAAAGTCCATACCGATTCGTAATTATTTGTAGACTTACCTAAACATACCTTTTTCGTCTAATATATACCACGTATAGACTAACTCACAATTTAGAAAACGATGTTAAAAAGTTTTAAAATACCACAACCCACGTAATTCGATTGTGGATGACAGTCTTTCGTAGAAGTTTCTACGCAATCCATGGTGGAGGGTTCATAAGATACGGCCGTAAGTATATACTTGTTTTTACATATACGAGTATTCCAAATAGGTTCGGAAGATTCCGAAAAGATGTTCAACATTACAAACTACTATATTAAATTTTTACTATGAACTGTAAAATGTATCTTATTAAAGACTTAAAGTCAGAAAATAACAGTGTTTGATATAAACGAAATGGACTGTGTTGTTGGTTCAAATATATTTTTTTTATTGCGAAAATAAAAATTTTGTAACAAACGAATTTTTTTGGTGATAAAAGTTTAAAATTTTCGAGCAATTCAAAAATATCCAACAAAAGAAAAACATTTTCGGTACACGTTTTCCAAAGGTTTTTTTTGTTTTCTTTGCGTGTAAATGTAGCTCCCATATATACTCGTATGTATTTATTTTTGACCCTTATTTCAAAACCGATCTTACTTAAATTTAGTACAAAGTAATTTTCTGGAATATCAACCAAAATTTCATCTAAATCGGTTCAGATTTAGATATAACTCCCATATGTTTGCATCGCCCGATTTTACCACATTTGACCGTAATACTCTTATTTCGCAAGCATGTTAGTCAAATTTCAAATTTGGTGTACGATCTTAATTCGACTTACGTATAGCTCTTACGAGTACATATATTGTCCGATTTTCACAAATTTGGATACATTATCCACACTAATTGAACGATTTTCTCTTTTTTAATAATGGACTCAATATTAGTTATTACTATCTCTGTACGAGTAAAATCAAACATAGCTCCGAATATCAGGCGTTTATGTTCATATTGAAATAATGAAATTAAATTAAATAAAATACTGATTGAGTGTAAACACCCATTAAGTATACAATCTTCTCCAAGGCCCCTTCGACTTTCTTTCTGGCATGTTTAAATAATAGATTCGTGCGATTTGATAAATTCATTTGAAGTCTCTCTTTCAAAAAGAACTGACCTCTTTAGCATTTTTCAAAGGACCTACAACACAAAACCGAGATAAATGTTCGTTCTCTCATCCGTTTCACTTAACATTCTTCAATTGTGTCACGGTCATACATACACGTGTAATTTCTCTTTTTTTCGAATACAACGAGTCCATCTTTTGAAATGAACATCGGTTAACTGGAATTTCCAATTCAAAAGTATAGCAAATGACTGAGACAATTGCCAATATTTTCATACTATTTTTTTGTATTTGTGTGCCACACACATTTATTAAAACTTTTGTTTCATTGACATGAATATATATGTTATGGTATCAAGGTAAGGTACTTTCATGCCATCCGGTGATTACAATTTTTTCATTTGAGCAGAACTTTGTCAGTATTTGCATATATTTTATTAATGACATTTGGGTTCCGACATGGGGGATGTTCCGAAATTCAGAATCGCAAATCGTAAAATTTTATTTTGCCCATAATTTCTTAATCCTGAAATTTATAACCTTAAATTTTGCTACTACAGTTCTCTATAATGAGAAGTTCAAAATAGAATTGTATTGGAGTCCGAGAGTATATCAATTACAAGAAAAATAAATTCTTGCGTTTCCGAATATCGAAACATGGGGGATAGGCATATCTATCGTTCTATGGTAAGGGTCATCTTCGTACCATGCATTATGTCTTCAAACTATAATTATAAATCATTTATTGAATTGTCATTCTCTTTTCGCGGTATCTTAATAAAAACAAATTCAAGTTTAAAAATCCAAATTATAACGAATATTTTTCTTAATTCAAAAAAAAAACAAGTATATACGGCCGTTAGTTCGGCCAGGCCGAAGCTTATGTACCCTCCACCATGGATTGCGTAGAAACTTCTGCTGAAGACTGCCATCCACAATCGAATTACTTGGATTGCAGTAACACTTGCCGATGGCAAGGTATCTTAAAGCTTCCTAACACCGTCTTCTAAATTGCAAGGTAGTCCATACGTGGTATATATTAAACTAAAAAGGCCAATTAAATACGTATATAAATAATTAAGTTTGACAAAATTTTTTATAGAAATAAAATTTTGACAAAATAAAATTTTGACAACATTTTCTATAGAAGTAAAATTTGGACAAAATTTTCTATAGAAATAAAATTTTGAAAAAATTTTCTATAGAAATAAAATTTGTACAAAATTTTCTATAGAAATAAAATTTGACATATATATATAATTATGGACCGATTTCGAAAAATTTTTGCATGGTTGTTAGAGACCATATAGCCACCGTGGTGCAGCCACCGTGGTGCAATGGTTAGCATGCCCGCCTTGCATACACAAGGTCGTGGGTTCGATTCCTGCTACGACCGAACACCAAAAAGTTTTTCAGCGGTGGATTATCCCACCTCAGTAATGCTGGTGACATTTCTGAGGGTTTCAAAGCTTCTCTAAGTGGTTTCACTGGAATGTGGAACGCCGTTCGGACTCGGCTATAAAAAGGAGGTCCCTTGTCATTGAGCTTAACATGGAATCGGGCAGCACTCAGTGATAAGAGAGAAGTTCACCACTGTGGTATCACAATGGACTGAATAGTCTAAGTGAGCCTGATACATCGGGCTGCCACATAACCTAACCTAACCTAACCTAACACCACGTTTCAAATTTCAACCGAATCGGCTGAAGTTTGCTCTTCCAAGGGGATCCGGAGGTCAAATCTGGGGATCGGTTTATATGGGGGCTATATATAATTATGGACCGATTTCGACCAATTTTGGCATGGGTGTTTGAGGCGATATATATTAACACCACGTACCAAAACCAAAACTCAGTAGATTTTGTGTCATTCCTTAATGATTTTCGTATTGATTCCAAGTCTATCGAGGGTTCTTTAAATTAAAAATATTTTTGGGAAGATTGTCCAGTTCCAACGATTTTGTCTTTAAACTAATGATTTTGGTATTGATACCGATCGCAAGAAGCAGAAATTGAAATAGGGATGCAATCAAGACACAATTCACTTTTAAATTTAATTCTTGCGTACTATTTTTACAAAGACAAAATACATGGTTTTCGCGGCAATTACATGCTCTAGAAAAGCATTAAATGGATGCAGCAACCATGTCCAAACATGGTTTTTCTGTGCGTGTAACAACTATGCAAAAATTGGTCCACATAAGTTCATAATTATATATAGCCCCCATATAAACCGATCCCCAGATTTGGCTTGTGGAGCCTCTAAGAGAAGCATATTTCATCCGATCCGGCTGAAATTTGGTACATGGTGTCGGTATATGGTCTCTAACAATCATGCAAAAATTGGTCCACATCGGTCCATAATTATATATAGCCCCCATATAAACCGATCCCCAGATTTGGCTTGCGGAGCCTAAAAGGGAGGTAAATTTTATCCGATCCGGCTGAAATTTGGTACATGATGTTGGTATATGGTCTCTAACAACCATGCAAAAATTGGTCCACATCGGTCCATAATTATATATAGACCCCATATAAACCGATCTCCAGATTTGGCTTGCGAAGCCTCAAAAAGAAGAAAATTTCATCCGATCCGCCTGAAATTTGGTACATGATATTGGTATATGGTCTCTAACAACCATGCAAAAATTGGTCCACATCGGTTCATAATTATATATAGCCCCCATATAAACCGATCCCCAGATTTGGCTTGCGGAGTCTCCAAGAGAAGCAAATTTCATCCAATCCGGTTGTAATTTGGAACATGGTGTTAGTATATGATCTTTAACAACCGTGCCAGAATTGGTCCATATCGGTTCATAATTATATATAGCCCCCATATAAAACGTTCTCCAGATTTGACCTCGGATCTGGCAAAATTCATCCGATCCGATTCAAATTAGGAACGTGGTGTTAGTATATGGTCGCTAACAACCATACCAAAATGGTTGCCACTAGAGCCAAAAATAATCTACCAAAATTTTATTTGTACAGAAAATTTTGTCAAAAATTTTATTTCTAGAGAAAATTTTGTTTACATTTTATTCGGTTCATCATAAAATTTTCATCATTGTCAAAATTTTATTTCTATAGAAAATTTTGTCAAAATTTTATTTCTATAGAAAATTTTGTTCAAATTTTATTCGGTTCATAATCATGGTTGCCACTCGAACCAAAAATAATCTACCAAGATTTTATTTCTATAGAATATTTTGTCAAAAGTTTATTTCTATAGAAAATTTTGTTAAAATTTTAGTTCTGTAGAAATGTTTGTCAACATTTTCTTTCCATAGAAAATTTTGTCAAAATTTTTATTTCTATAGAAAATTTTGTTAAAATTTTATTTCTGTAGAAAATTTTGTCAAAATTTTATGTCTACTTTGTCAAACTGAATTATAAACGTATTGGATCGATCTTTTTTGATTTAATATATACCACGTATGGACTTACATACAATTTAGAAGATGGTGTTAGGAGGTTTTAAGATACCTTGCCATCGGCAAGCGTTTCCGCAACTTAAGTAATTCGATTGTGGATGGCAGTGTATAGAAGAAGTTTCTACGCAATCCATGATGGAGGGTACATAAGCTTCGGCCTGGCCGAACTTACGGCCGTATATACATGTTAGTTTTGTAGTTTTTTCTCTCGTGGTACAAACATGCACTCATTATATCGATAGAACAGTGCCATGAAAAAAAAACATATATCATTGCATACATTTAGGCGGATCATATAAATTCTAAATTAAGTTGGGATTTAGTTGAGACATGAACCATAGATCCATAGCGAAAAATAAAGATTTTTATAGAGGTTCAACAGTTTAGTTATTCGCGCGCTACAGATGGCGCTATTTTCTTCTCTAAAACAAAATATAAACAAAACAAGTAAGGAAAGTCTAAAGTCGGGCGGGGCCGACTATATTATACCCTGCACCACTTTGTAGATCTAAATTTTCGTTACCATATCACATCCGTCAAATGTGTTGGGTGCTATATATAAAAATTTGTCCCAAATACGTACATTTAAATATCACTCGATTTGGACAGAATTTGATAGACTTTTACAAACTCTATAGACTCAAAATTTAAGTTGGCTAATGCACTAGGGTGGAACACAATTTTAGTAAAAAATATGGGAAACATTTAAATCTGAAGCAATTTTAAGGAAACTTTGCAAAAGTTTATTTATGATTTATCGCTCGATATATATGTATTAGAAGTTTAGGAAAATTAGAGTCATTTTTACAACTTTTCCACTAAGCAGTGGCGATTTAACAAGGAAAATTTTGATATTTTGACCATTTTTGTCGAAATCAGAAAAACATATATATGGCAGCTATATCTAAATCTGAACCGATTTCAATCAAATTTGGCACACATGACTATACTACCAATTGTACTCCTTGTGCAAAATTTCAAGCTAATCGGGATAAAACTCTGGCTTCTAGGTCCATGTAAGTGCATATCGGGCGAAAGATATATATGGGAGCTATATCTAAATCTGAATAGATTCCAACCAAATTTGGCACTCAAAGCTACAATGCTAAATATACTCCCTGTGCAAAATTTCATCCAAATTGGGTCAAAACTCTGGCTTTTAGGACCATATTAGTCCATATCGGGGGAAAGATATATATGGGAGCTATATCTAAATCTGAACCGATTTCAATCAAATTTTGCACACTTGACTATACTACTAATGGTACTCCTAGTGCAAAATTTCAACCAAATTCGGCCAAAAATGTGGCTTCTGGGGCCATATAAGTCAATATCGGGCGAAAGATATATATGGGAGCTTTATCTAAATCTGAAAATGTGTCACAGACACACGGACGGACGGACATGGTTATATCGACTCAGGGACCCACCCTGAGCATTATTGCCAAAGACACCATGTGTCTATCTCGTCTCCTTCCGGGTGTTACAAACATATGCACTAACTTATAATACCCTGTTCCACAGTGTGGCGCAGGGTATAAAAATCTTGATTGGTATGACAAGTCCGATTCTCCCCAGGGAAAGTGGAAAGGAAGAGTGACCCGCATGAGCATACATACTTCTATGATCTCAAAAAGTTGCATCGCTTGCACGAATATAGCCAGTTACCAAATGTGGACCAATTTTTGCATGGTTATTAGAGACCATATACTAACACCATGTACCAAATTTCAGCCGGATCGGATGAAATTTGCTCCTCTTAGAGGCTCCACAAGCCAAATCGGGGGATCGGTTTATATGGGGGCTATATATAATTATTGACCGATGTAAACCAATTTTTGCATAGTTGTTAGAGACCATATACTAACACCATGTACCAAATTTCAGCCGGATCGGATGAAATTTGCTTCTCTTAGAGGGTCTGCAAGCCAAATTTGGGGGTCCGTTTATATGGGGGCTATACGTAAAAAAGGACCGATATGGCCCATTTGCAATACCCTCCGACCTACATCAATAACAACTACTTGTGCCAAGTTTCAAGTCGATAGCTTGTTTCGTTCGGAAGTTAGCGTGATTTCAACAGACGTACGGACGGACGGACGTACATGCTCAGATCGACTCAGAATTTCACCACGACCCAGAATATATATACTTTATGGGGTCTTAGCGCAATATTTCGATGTGTTACAAACGGAATGACAAAGTTAATATACCCCCCATCCTATGGTGGAGGGTATAAAAATATATCATATTTTTGTGTCTACCTGAATAAAGGCAACGATGCTAATCTTATGCAAAATTCAGTAAATAGACATAAGGTTTATATGACATTTTATTGTCGAGTATGAAACTCAAATCTGACAAACAAAACTTAATTTTCAGTTTAAAAAACGTTACGGATGAAATCTTCTAATTAATGAACCTTTTATGTTACATGTTATGTTTATTTGCACGAAACATTTTTAAAACTAAATGACAAATTTAATAAAATTTCGCTTCAATTACACACACACAGAGTATGTGTTGCACACGCATACCTATTCTCATACCCCTTTCTTTCAAGAGAACAATCAAAGTAATTGTGTTTGCTTACTCTCAGTGATGCCAATTTAGTGCCTTTAGCACCAAATTTATGGTGTTTTCTTTTCTGCAAAAAGTGCTTTGCCTTCATTTTGTCTGTACAGACTGCGCATTTGTAAAATGTTACCAGCAACCTAAAATGCTATCATTTCAGCGGGCAGAAAAGAATTCAAGGAAGGAAACAGGGCAATCGCAGCACTCTCGTTTGTTGGCAGTGCTGAAAATGCCCGTAATTTGACTCTATGCGTGGCACTATGTTCACAACAGAATTCGAAGCCTTTTCGCACTTTTGCATTTTTTTTAGAAAAGAACCTAAAAAGTACATTTAACGGTCAAAATGCAAAAAAAGGGGCGCATTTTTTACATGAAAAGAAAACGCCATTAGTGATTTTTGATTTCCAAAAAGCACCAAATTGCCTTTATAGCGCTTTTTCAAAAAAAAAAAAAAAAACAAGTAAGTTCGGCCAGGCCGAAGCTTATGCACCTTCCACCATGGATTGCGTAGAAACTTCTACTGAAGACTGTCATCCAGAATCGAATTACTTGGGTTGCGGTAACACTTGCCAAAGGCAAGGTATCTTAAAATTCCCCAACTTCGTCTTCTAAATGGCAAGGTAGTCCATACGTAGTATATATTAAACTAAAAAAGGCCGATTAAATACGTTTATAATTAATTTTGACAAAATTTTGTATAGAAATAAAATTTTTCTATAGAAATAAAATTTTGACAAAATAAAATTTTGACATTATTTTCTATAGAAGTAAAATTTGGACAAAATTTTCTATACAAATAAAATTTTAACAAAATTTTCTATAGAAATAAAATTTTAACAAAATTTTTTATAGAAATAAAATTTTGTCAAAATTTTCTATAGAAATAAAATTTTGAGAAAAAATTCTATATAAATAAAATTTTGACAAAATTTTCTATAGAAAAAACATTTTGACAAAATTTTCAATAGAATTAAAATTTTGACAACATTCTCTATATAATTAAAAATAAAATTTTGACAAAATTTTCTACAGAAACAAAATTTTGACAAAATTTTCTATAGAAATAAAATTTTGAAAAAATTTTCTATAGAAATAAAATTTTGACAAAATTTTCTATAGAAATAAAATTTTGGTAGATTACTTTTGAACCGATATGGACCAATTTTTGTGTGATTGGGGATCGGCTATATATAACTATAGACCGATATGGACCAAATTTGGCATGGTTGTTAGCGGCTACATACTAACACCACGTTGCAAATTTCAACCGGATCGGATGAATTTTGTTCCTCTAAGAGGCTCCGGAGGTCAAATCTGGGGATCGGTTTATATGGGGCTGTATATAATTATGGACCGACATAGACCATTGTTGCATGGTTGTTAGAGACCATATACTTATACCATGTACCAAATTTCAGCCAGATCGGATGAAATATGCTACTCTTATAGGCTCCGCAAGCCAAATCTGGGGGTCCGTTTATATGGGGGCTATACGTAAAAGTGGACCGATATGGCCCATTTCAACTTTAAAAAAAATATTCATATAATCTCATGTGTAGAAAATTTTATTTATGCATAGGTATGTATACAATATTTTTATAATATTAAATTGAGCCGACGGGCTTTTTGGGCAGCAAATAAATCAATGACTTCTTCAGTCGGCACATTTATTCGGCGATGAACCGACATTAATGCCAATCCATTGAGTCTACTCTCGCTAGTCGAATTTCTAAGATACGTCTTTAATCTCTTCATTGTTGAAAATGAACGTTCGGATGAGCACGTAGTAAGTGCAGGGATGGAAAATGCAGTACGAAAGTACTTTTTTCAATACTTTTTCACCCCGGTCAGTACCGTAGTACCCCCGCGAATGATTTAGTACCTTTTGCGTAGACATTTTTGAGTCGATATCAGATTTATGGTACAATAGCTTTGACAAAATATCTTAATATTGTGAGAAAGTCTTTATCAACCTTATTTGCTAATAGTCTTTTACAAATATGGCAAAACAGACATGTTCATGTGGGAAGAAAATCTCGATTTTGTAAAAGACATAGTCAAAAGCAGGATTTTATTGAACTTCAAGAATGTTTTAGTCGAAAAAAGAATGCGATTCTATATTATCGATTTTTTATTTCGGTAGAAAATGTTGTCAAAATTTTATTTCTATATAGAAATTTTTCCAAATTTTATTTTTATAGAAAATTTTGTCAAAATTTTATTTCAATTGAAAAGTTTGTAAAAATTTTATTTCTATAGGAAATTTTTGCAAAATTTTATTTCTATAGAAAAAATTTTGCAATTTTTTTTTCTATAGAATTTTTTTGCAAAATTTTATTTCTATAGAAAATTTTGTCAAAATTTTATTTATATAGAAAATTTTTGCAAAATCTTATTTCATTTCATTTATTTACCAATACAGTAAGCCTTCGTGGCCAATAAATCGTATTGTTCTTAAAAATAGTAATACATTAATAGTAATTGTAAAGTTATCAATACTAATCATTAATACTTAAATTACCCTACAATGCCTATCACTCCACCATCCTCACTTTGGCCAAAGTCACATAGAAAACTAATATTAATAAAAGTAAACTAAACTAGCACCTATCATTGGTAAATAACAGCCGACATTAAACATATTCATTCAAACTAGTCAGTAGCAAGTTCCTAAATCGATTCTCAGGAAGCCCAAAATCCCTTACTGATACAGGAAGATTGTTCCAACCCCTAGCAGTAGTAACAATAAACCCCCTCTCAAAAAGGGAACAATTTATTCGTGGTATAATTATCTGTGGATTTCTCACCGATCTGGAAAAAACAAATCCCTGAAGAAGTTCATGTAGCAACCCATTTCTTTTCATCCTATGGAAAAACATTAATCTCCGTGACAAGACGTAAGGTTCAAATGAAGAACCAATAAAATCAATTACCTTATCTGTCACATGTTCAAAAATACGCAACCCAAAAACATAACGCACTACCCTGTTCAGAATCAGAGCAATCTTAGACCTATTATATTGAAACGTACAAGATACCACCTCGATACAATAGTTAATCTGAGACATCAGCAAAGCAATGGCCACTATACGCTTGACACGCTCAGTCAAGTATATACCACAATTGTATAATTTCCTTAGTCCCAAAGTCACTCTCGCTGAGAGGGAAGATATATGTTGTCCAAAATCCAAATTCGCATCAATTGTAATACCCAAGCATTTGACCGTCTGAACAAACTGAATAACCTCACCACACATTCTGATTTGCGGATAGGTCACATCGCGATACCCCGCCTGAAACATAATATGTACACTGAAAAAAAAGCATACTCGGTTCCAAAGATTTTGTCTTTACTTTAAAAAATTTGGTATTGATTCCGAGCCTAAGAAGCGGAGAATACAAGTAAGGATACTTCTAAGACACAATTCTCTTTTAAATTTAGGTTTTGTGTACTTGCTTCTAGGAAGCAAATTTTAATTTTTCGCTTTCTCAGCTTTTTTTCTTCATATGCTATCAAAGTCCTTTAAAAACGAGTTAACGGCAACTTTATTTTCCAAATTAGGACTCGACTTCCAGTATAAATTATGCTATGTTTGAAGTAAAAAACTTCTTTAAAATAAAGTTTTGAAAAACATGTCCTATATTTGAACGATTTTTTGCTTTGTAGTCAAGATGCATAAAGACAACAAATTTAAAGACAATTTCATTAAATTTAAAGAATTTTTCAGAATTATTAAAGTCAAGTTGACCTTAGCCTATAAATTTTTTCTTTCATGTTAAGATACCCATTTTTAAGTCAAATCACTTAATTATAAGGACAATACGACTTCATTGAAAAGTTTATCGACTTTTGGACAAGGAAAATAACTTTATTTTAGAGAAATGCGTCTTCTATGCTAAGCAAAATTTGTATTCGTATTTTAAAGACATGAAATCTCTGACCTCACGACAATATTTTTTTCAGTGTAGAAAATTTTGTCAAAATTTTATTTCTTTAAAATTCAGTCTCTTGACAATAATCTTCCAGTGAAATTTTTGTTGAAATTTAGTAAAAAGTACCTTTCCGCTTAAAAATATCTGTTTTGTACCTTCTTAAAAATTGTATTTTCCATCCCTGAGTAACTGGCAAAGTGACCAAAATTTTTAAAAGAATATGCACGTTTCGAAATATCTCTTTATTGCACTCTCCAAGTGCTTCCATCGCTGAATTAGGCAGGTTCTTTTCGCAGGTTTTGCGCCATTTCATTTACACATGTGTGTTTGGCAGTTTCGTTGTCATTGCTGTGGCCAAACAAAGCGAGTCATGTTCACAAAAAGAACAACAAACACCCATAAAAAGCAGAAATACATTTTCCAAAAATGAAATTTGTGGTGCGAGAACAAAAACAATTTGTTTTTTGGACCGTCGTTTGACGGGCTTTTCAACTAGTATTCTATGATTTGTGCAAGTTTTATAGGTAAGCGTTTTTCAAAATAAAACCTATGCAGCTAAAAATATATATTTCTTTATATAAAAATATTCATTCATTTCGGGTGGGGGGGGGGGTTTGATCCCCCTCATCCCACCCATGAATACGGCCTTGGCCACCATATAAACCGATCCCCCGATTTGGCTTTCGGAGCATCTAAGAGAAGCAAATTTCTTCCGATCCGGCTGAAATTTGGTACATGGTGTTAGTATATGGTCTCTAATGACCGTGCAAAAAATGGTCCACATAGGTCCATAATTATATATAGCCCCCATATAAACCGATCACCAGATTTGACCTCCGGAGCCTCTTGGAAGACCAAAATTCATTTGATTCAGTTGAAATTTGGTACGTGGTGTTAATATTTGGCATCAAACACCCATGCAAAAATTGGTCGAAATCGGTCCATAATTATATATAGCCCCCATATAAACTGATCCCCAGATTTGACCTCCGGAGCCCCTTGGAAGAGCAACATTCATCCGATTGGAAGACCAAAATTCATTTTATTCAGTTGAAATTTGGTACGTGGTGTTAATATTTGGCATCAAACACCCATGCAAAAATTGGTCGAAATCGGTCCATAATTATATATAGCCCCCATATAAACTGATCCCCAGATTTGACCTCCGGAGCCCCTTGGAAGAGCAACATTCATCCGATTCGGTTTAAACTTGGTACGTGATGTCAGTATATGGTATCCTACAACCATGCAGGAATTGGTTCATAACGGTCTATAAGTATATATAGCCCCCTATTTAAACCGATCCCCAGATTTGACCTCCGGTGCCTTTTTGAGAAGCAAAATTCATCCGATCTGGTTGAAATTTGGTACGTTGTGCTAGTATATGATATTTAACAACCATGCCAAAAGTGGTCCATATCAGTCCATAATCATATATAGCCCCCATATAAACCGATCCCGAGATTTGGTTTTGGA
The DNA here is from genome assembly GCF_050003625.1 of Haematobia irritans. NCBI lineage: Eukaryota > Metazoa > Arthropoda > Insecta > Diptera > Muscidae > Haematobia > Haematobia irritans. The sequence continues at coordinate 131,525,598 of NC_134400.1, forward strand.
GCCTCTTGGAGGAGCAAATTTCATCCGAGTCAGTTGAAATTTGGGACATTGTGCTAGTATATGGCCGTTAAAATCCATACCTAACTAAGTCCATATCGGTCTATAGGTATATATAGCCTTCAGATAAATCGATCCCCAATCACACAAAAATTGGTCCATATCAAGTTCATAATTGTATATAGCCCCCATATAAGCGACCCCCATATTTCAATTCTGGCTCTCTACGTACCGTGCAAAAGCCCATATCGATTCGTAATTATTTGTAGACCACGTAACATATGGACTAACTCACAATTTACAAAACGATGTTAAGAAGTTTTAAGATATCACTACCCAAGTAATTCGATTGTGGATGACAGTCTTTCGTAGAAGTTTGTACGCAATCCATGGTGGAGGGTACATAAGATTCGGCCTGGTCGAACTTACGGCCGTATATACTTGTTTAACATCTAAACTTTCTATCTGAATTGCCCGACATTTTGATTTTTGTGTATTTTTAATTTTTATATAGATTTAATTTTTTTTATAAAATGCCTATATAGATTAATACCAGGATTTCACTTCTTAAACTTCTGGAAGAATAATTATTTTTTGAAATTTTTTGTTTTTATAAATACATATTCTGGAGATTGTTATCTATCCATATTTTGATGTGGTCTCTATATAGTCTTGTGTCGTATTTTAATTTATTGGCCTGACATTAAAATGTAGAGTTCTTTACATTCCTAAAATGGTGAGATTTGTCGTCGAGTCATATCAAAATTTAAAATTAGGGTTCTTTAGGACAAATAAACACATATGGCAAAATAGAATACTTATATCGGTCAATTTTTGGAACACTACACCTTAAAATTATAATTGGAATACTGTTAAAATGAGATTTAGGTACACCACCTGGAGTCGACTCCGGAGTCGTAGTCGATGTTAATAAGAAATGCTGGAGTCGGAGTCGGAGCCGGAGTCGAGCAAAATTGACTCGACTCCACCAGGGCGGGAACTGGTATATTAGAATTTATAATATATTTTTGATGCTTTTTGCCTTCGGGACATCACTGTGAACGGTAGATCTCAAGCAATATATGCTTATAATTAATCCATACTTGTGCGTGTGTGAAGAAATACAAATTTTATTTTATTTTCCTAAAAAAACAGCTTACGGTTGCTGTTGTATTTCTTTAAATAACGAAAAATTACGTACTCATCAAAATTACTTCCACCGAAGTACAGCACGTAACTGATCAAACAACCTTGTATTGGTAAAACATACATTTTTCAAATAACAACATATTTATATTGGTATTTTGAAAGCTATAAACTGGGAAAAAAAAACTTATATGTAAAGTACCAATTCGATTAAATCCAAGCATTACTTAGAAAACACTAATTATTTGGCTAATATGTTTGTCATGGGTATAAATAGTTTTCTAACACTGTTATATAGTCCCCAGAGGAAATAAAGTAAAACACAAAACTAAAAAAAACTAAAATAAAAAAACTAAAATAATATCGTCCAAAAAACCAACTAAACTAACTGATAGTTTCAATTTTGGATTTCAATAAAATAACCCGTTGGGTAAGGAGAGGAAGCGGATATTAAACGCATGCAACTCATGTTAAAGGCAACGGAAACTCTCAGTGTTTGTGTGTTTTTTTAATCGGAAGAGAACATAAAATTAAACTCTTCTTATCTCACTCACAGTTGTGGGTTTTTGTTCCCCACACCATTGTAGATTTATTTTGCCGCTCTTCCCTTGGCAACGATGTTGATGCTCTGTTAATCCTCTGCTTTATTCACCACTATGTTCGCGCGCATTTTTTTGTGGTGAACACTGTTAGTAAATTCACCATGAATTGAATTGAACTGTAGACCACAAGCAATGTATGCTCAAGCTTGTGTGTGTAGAAATACAAATCTTATTTTCTTTTCCTACCACAAGAACAGCTTGTGGTTGGTGTTGTATTTCTAGTAAATAACGCAAAATTTCGTACTCACCGAAACTACTTCCACAAAAGTACAGTATCAAAAGTAAGTGATCTAACAGATATGTATTGGACAAATTTCTCCAATAACAACAAATTTATGTAAGCATTTTAAAAACTTTGAACAATAAACAAACTTACATGTAAAGCACCAATTGGATTTATTCAAATTATTTGGCGAGTATGTTTGTCATGTGTATAGTTTTTAAACACTGGTATATAAAAGAAGAAATAAAGAAAACACACACACACACAACACAACAAAATGGCAAATTTTAATAACACACAACACGAACTACACGGTACGAGCATAAAAACCGAACTGTTAGTTTAGTTTTTGGATGACAATAAAATAACCTGTTAAGCAATTAGAGCAATGTTGGGGGACCAAATGGAATTTGGTTTATTTTGGTTCATTTTCGTCAAATCGGTATTTTTGTCAAAATTTTCTATAGAAATAAAATTTTAACTAAATTTTCTGTAGAAATAGAATATTGACAAAAATGGCTATAGAAATAAAATTTTTACAATATATTGCCGAAATTTTTTATAGAAATAAACTTAAAAAAAAAAAACAAGTAAGGAAAGTCTAAAGTAGGGCGGGGCCGACTATATTATACCCTGCACCACTTTGTAGATCTAAATTTTCGATACCATATCACATCCGTTAAATGTGTTGGGGGCTATATATAAAGGTTTGTCCCAAATACATACATTTAAATATCACTCGATCTAGACAGAATTTGATAGACTTCTACAAATCTATAGACTCAAAATTTAAGTCGGCTAATGCACTAGGGTGGAACACAATATTAGTAAAAAATAAATATGTGAAACATTTAAATCTGCAGCAATTTTAATGAAACTTCACAAAAGTTTATTTATGATTTATCGCTCGATATATATGTATCAGAAGTTAAGGAAAATTAGAGTCATTTTTACAACTTTTGGACTAAGCAGTGGCGATTTTACAAGGAAAATGTTGGTATTTTGACCATTTTTGTCGAAATCAGAAAAACATATATATGGGAGCTATATCTAAATCTGAACCGATTTCAACCAAATTTGGCACGCATAGCAACAATTCTAATTCTACTCTCTGTGCAAAATTTCAACTAAATCGGAGTTAAAAATTGGCCTCTGTGGTCATATGAGTGTAAATCGGGCGAAAGCTATATATGGGAGACATATCTAAATCTGAACCGATTTCAACCAAATTTGGCACGCATAGCTACAATGCTAATTCTACTCCCTGTGCAAAATTTCAACTAAATCGTAGCAAAAAATTGGCCTCTGTGGTCATATGAGTGTAAATCGGGCGTAAGCTATATATGGGAGATATATCCAAATCTCAACCGATTTCAACAAAATTTGGCACGCATATTTACAATGCTAATTTTACTCCCTATGCAAAATGTCAACTAAATCGGAGCAAAAAATTGGCCTCTGTGGGCAAATGAGTGTAAATCGGGCGAAAGCTATATATGGGAGCTATATCTAAATCTGAACCGATTTGACTGATATTTTGCTAGTTTTTCGAGACCGATAAAATATTCGGATGTACGGAATTTGAGGAAGATCGGTTGATATACACTCCAATTATGACCAGATCGGTGAAAAATATATATGGCAGCTATATCTAAATCTGAACCGATTTTTCATCATCAATAGGGATCGTCTTTGAGCCGAAACAGGACCCTATACCAAATTTTAGGACAATCGGACTAAAACTGCGAGCTGTACTTTGCACACAAAAATACATCAACAGACAGACAGACGGACATCGCTAAATCGACTCAGAATTTAATTCTAAGCCGATCCGTATACTAAAAGGTTGGTCTATGATTACTCCTTCTTGGCGTTACATACAAATGCACAAATTTATTATACCCTGTACCACAGTAGTGGTGAAGGGTATAATTATATAGATACAAAATTATGCAAAAATTTTGCATAAGAGGAAACTTTTGTCAAAATTTTATATATAACTAAATTTTTCCGATAACTATCAATAGAAATAAAAGTTTGACAAATTTTCTATAGAAATAAAATATTGAAAAAATTTTCTATAGATATAAAATGTTGACAAAATTTTCTACAGAAATAAAATTTTGACAATATATTCTATAGAAATAAAATTTGACAAAATATTCTATAGAAATACAATTTTTTGTGTTTTGTTTTTTATTGTGGATTTGTATTTCAATCATATTTGTTGTTTTGATATCAGCTTTAAAACCATTGTGTTGACTAAACTACAAGAGTAAATAGCTTAACCACACTGAAAAAACAGTGAACCCACCAGGAAGAAAACTTTCGGTTAATTTTTTGAATATTTTGAATATTTGTAGAAAATTTTAACTAAACAGTATTACAAACGTTGGCATCAACCAGATGTCATAAAAATAAGTAAATATTTTTCGAGAAATACAAGAAAATTTATTAGACATAACTAAGTTTTTTCACTTGTTAAAGAAAATTTTGTAGTTTGAAGAAAAAACTTGGAGTTCAAAATTGCAAGAATGTCTTTAGTGACATACGACGTTCACGATGGACGCATTTTTGGTAAAATATACAAATTTAAAGAAATTCTGGACTATTTTGTGGAAGACACGAATTTAGTTAATCTTTATGCTTAATTTGAGTATATTTTCGGTGTTTGTGTTTGAGACTGCAACCAGATTGAAAGAGGGAGATTTACCGGTGGAGAATGTAGAGCACACGGAAAGAGTTTTGATGGACTGATGGTTTTGATGTTTCTCCAAGAAAACAATGAGAATATGATCCCAATGAACATATGACCAAAAATGAAAGAAGGAAAATCAGGTGAATTAGGATTGGTGTTAACAATTTTGGATTTATTCAGCGAGATCAAGTCTTACCAGTAGAAAGGTATTAATGGAATTACACAGAGAGTCTCTAAACCTAAGCGGAAATCGTAATTCTGATGTGATTTACGGCGAAAACTCATGACATTTAGTGTATGACATTTGTACGTATCCAATCGATAACAAAAAAAATTCTATGGGATTTTTCTTATTATTGTAGGGATTTCAATTTAAATATTTTTTAGGGTATCACGTTCACTTTTAACGTGAACACTCGGGTTTAGTTAATTTTACTAACGTACACAAAAAAGTATTAGAGTAAAGAAAACTTTCTCCAAACATAATATTTCTATGAACTAAAATAAAGTTAAATTGGCTTTAGTGAAATAGAGAGTTCACTTTTTTTTTAGATATAGCTCCCATATATATCGTTCGCCCGATTTACAATCATATGACCACAGTGGCCAATCTTTTACTCCGATTTAATTGAAATTTTGCACAGGGAGAAGAATTGGCATTGTAGCTATACGTGCCAAATTTGGTTGAAATCGGTTCAGATTTAGATATAGCTCCCATATATATGTTTTTCTGATTTCGACAAAAATGGTGAAAATACCAACACTTTCCTTGTAAAATCGCCACTGCTTAGTCGAAAAGTTGTAAAAATGACTCTAATTTTCCTAAACTTCTAATATGTTACATATATATCGAGCGATAAATCATAATTAAACTTTTCCGAAGTTTCCTTAAAATTGCTTCAGATTTAAATGCTTCCCATATTTTTATACCCTGCGCCACACTGTGGAACAGGGTATTATAAGTTAGTGCATATGTTTGTAACACCCAGAAGGAGACGAGGTAGACATATGGTGTCTTTGGCAATAATGCTCAAGGTGGTTCCCTGAGTTAATATAACCTTGTCCGTCTGTCCGTCCGCCCGTCCGTCTGTCTGTGAACACATTTTTGTGATCAAAGTCTAGGTCGCAATATAAGTCCAATCGCCTTCAAATTTGGCACGTGTTCCTTTTTTGGGTCAGAATAGAACCCTATTGATTTTGGAAGAAATCAGTTCCGATTTAGATATAGCTCCCATATATATCTTTCGCCCGATATGCACTTATATGCCCCCAGAAGCCAGAGTTTTGGCCCAATTTGGTTGAAATTTTGCACTAGGGGTACAATTAGTAGTATAGTCATGTGTGCCAAATTTGATTGCAATCGGTTCAGATTTAGATATAGCTCCCATATATCTTTCGCCCGATATGGACTTATATGGCCCCAGAAGCCAGATTGTTGGCCGAATTTGGTTGAAATTTTGCACTAGGAATACAATTAGTAGTATAGTCAAGTATGCAAAATTTGATTGAAATTGGTTCAGGCTTAGATATAGCTCCCATATATATCTTTCGCACGATATGGACTAATATGGTCCTAAAAGCCAGAGTTTTGGCCCAATTTGGTTGAAATTTTGCACAGGGAGTAGATTTAGCATTGCAGCTATGCGTGCCAAATTTGGTTGAAATCGATTCAGATTTAGATATAGCTCCCATATATATTTTTCGCTCGATATGGCCTAATATGGTCTTAGAAGCCAGAGTTTTGCCCCAATTTGTTTGAAATTTTGCACTAGGAGTACAACTAGTAGTGCAGTTAAGTGTGCAAAATTTGATTGAAATCGGTTCAGATTTAGATATAGCTCCCATATATATCTTTCGCCCGATATGGACTAATATGGTTCTAATTGCCAGAGTTTTGGCCCAATTTGGTTGTAATTGTGCACAGGGAGTAGATTTAGGATTGTTGCTATGCGTGCCAAATTTGATTGAAATCGGTTCAGATTAAGATATAGCTCCCATATAAAGCTTTCGTCCGATTTACACTCATATCACCACAGAGGCCAATTTTTTACTCCAATTTAGTTGAAATTTAGCACAAGGAGTATAATTAGCATTGTAGCTGTGCGTTCCAAATTTGGTTGGAATCGGTTCAAATTTAGATATAGCTCCCATATATATGTTTTTCTGATTTCGACAAAAATGGTCAAAATACCAACATTTTCCTTGTAAAATCGCCTCTGCTTAGTCGAAAAGTTGTAAAACTGACTGTAATTTTCCTTAACTTCAAATACATATATATATCGAGCGATAAATCATAAATAAACTTTTGTGAAGTTTCCTTAAAATTGCTTCAGATTTAAATCTTTCCCATATTTGTATACCCTCCACCATAGGATGGGGGTATATTAACTTTGTCATTCCGTTTGTAACACATCGAAATATTGCTCTAAGACCCCATAAAGTATGTATATTCTGGGTCGTGGTGAAATTCTGAGTCGATCTGAGCATGTCCGTCCGTCCGTCCGCCCGTCCGTCTGTTGAAATCACGCTAACTTCCGAACGAAACAAGCTATCGACTTGAAACTTGGCACAAGTAGTTGGTATTGATGTAGGTCGGATGGTATTGCAAATGGGCCATATCGGTCCACTTTTACATATAGTCCCCATATAAACGGACCCCCAAATTTGGCTTGCGAGGCCTCTAAGAGAAGCAAATTTCATCCGATCCGGCTGAAATTTGGTACATGGTGTTAGCAAAAATTGGTCCACATCGGTCCATAATTATATATAGCCCCCATATAACCCGATCACCAGATTTGACCTCCGGAGCCTCTTGGAAAACCAAAATTCATCTGATTCAGTTGAAATTTGGTACGTGGTGTTAATATATGGCCGCAAACTCCCATGCAAAAATTGGTCGAAATCGGTCCATAATTATATATAGCCCCCATATAAACCGATCCCCAGATTTGACCTCCGGAGCCCCTTGGAAGAGCAAAATTCATCCGATTCGGTTGAAATTTGGTACGTGATGTTAGTATATGGTATCCAACAACCATGCAAGAATTGGTTCATATCAGTCCATAATTATATATAGCACCCATATAAACCGATCCCCAGATTTGACCTCCGGTGCCTTTTGGAGAAGCAAAATTCATCCGATCTGGTTGAAATTTTGTACATGGTGGTAGTATATGACATTTAACAACCATGCCAAAAGTGGGCCATATCAGTCCATAATCATATATAGCCCCCATATAAACCGATCCCGAGATTTGGTTTTGGAGCCTCTTGGAGGAGCAAATTTCACCCGAGTCAGTTGAAATTTGGTACATTGTGCTAGTATATGGCCGTTAACAACCATGCCTAACTAGGTCCATATCGGTCTACAGTTATATATAGCCCTCAGATAAATCGATCCCCAACCACACAAAAATTGGTCCATATCAATAATTGTATATAGCCCTCATATAAGCGACCCCCATATTTCAATTCTGGCTCCCTACGTACCGTGCAAAAGTCCATATTGATTCGTAATTATTTGTAGACTTACCTACACATACTTTTCTTTGTCTAATGTATACCACGTATGCACTAACTCACAATTTAGAAAACGATTTAAGATACCACAACCCAAGTAATTCGATTGTGGATGACAGTCTTTCGTAGAAGTTTCTACGCAATCCATGGTGAAGGGTACATAAGATTCGGCCTGGCCGAACTTACGGCCGTTTATACTTGTTTTTTACTAACATTGCGTTTCACCCTAGTGCATTAGCCGACTTAAATTTTGAGTCTATAGATTTTGTAGAAGTCTATCAAATTCTGCCCAGATCTAGTGATATTTAAATGTATGTATTTGGGACAAACCTTTTATATATAGCGCCCAACACAATTGACGGATGTGGTATGGTATCGAATTTAGATATACAAAGTGGTGCAGGGTATAATATAGTCGGCCCCGCCCGACTTTAGACTTTCCTTACTTACATATTTTTTTACAAACATTGTGCTCCACCCTAGTGCATTAGCCGGCTTAAATTTTGAGTCTATAGATTTTCTGTCCAAATCGAGTGATATTTATATGCATGTATTTGGGACAAACCTTTATATATAGCCCCCAACATATTTGACAGATGTGATATGGTATCGAAAATTTAGATCTACAAAGTGGTGCAGGGTATAATATAGTCAGCCCCGCCCGACTTTAGACTTTCCTTACTTGTTTTTTTTCATAATAATAAGCAAAGAGGTCTTTCTAGAAAATGTTTTTGTATAATTTCGAAAGAGCTATTTAAAAAGGTTTTTGTTTATTTTTATGATTTTTGTGCTTTTTCGATCTTTATTTTTGTATATGCCTTTTCGAGCTTGTTTAATATGTCTTTTCGAGCTTTTTTATGAAAAAAAAGGTTTGAAATATATATTTTTTATTTGTGATACAGTTGAAGTTATCGAAACCAGTTTTCGAAAGATTTCAGTATAAATGGCAAGACTATAGCAAATATGCATTTAAGTCGTCGGTTAATATATACACGGACGAAAAAGACTATTTTGTTAAATTTTTTGCTGGGATATTATACACTGTGTGCTCTATGTAGGAAAAAGAAGTTCTTCCCCTTTCTCCTTAAAAACGACTTCTGTCAGCAACCGCTTTCGTATACACCTTATAGCTTAACCAACATTATTTTTGTGTTATTTTTGCGATATTCTTTCCCTTCAAACATGTTAGATTCCAATCAGTGCTGCCGCTACTACTTCAATCGAAGTATTTTGCTTCATTTTCACAAAATGTACTTCGTCACTCCTTCTTCCAAAAATCTGCTTCACTTTTTGTTCTGCTTCAAATTTTGAAAATTTCCCCATATTACCTAATTGTTTTTCCTATTTCTTTAATTACGATGAACATAGCGGTTTTAATCATTGAATTATTAACCGATGTGGACCAATTTTTGCATAGTTGTTAGAGACCATATACTTACACCATGTACCAAATTTCAGCCAGATCGGATAAAATTTGTTTCTCTTAGAGGCTCCGGGGGATCAGTTTATATGGGGGCTATATATAATTATGGACCGATGTGGACCAATTTTTGCATGCTTGTTAGAGATCATATGCTGAAACCATGTACCAATTTTCGGCTGGATCGGATGAAATTTGCTTCTCTTAGAGGCCTCGCAAGCCAAATTTGGGGGTCCGTTTATATGGGGGCTATACGTAAAAGTGGACCGTTATGACCCATTTGCAATACCATCCGACCTACATCAATAACAACTACTTGTGTCAAGTTTCAAGTCGATAGTTTCTTTCGTTCGGAAGTTAGCGTGATTTCAACAGACGGGCGGACGGACGGACATGCTCAGATCAACTCAGAATTTCACCACGACCCAGTGAATATATACTTTATGGGGTCTTTGAGCAATATTTCGATGTGTTACAAACGGAATGACAAAGTTAATATACCCCCATCCTATGGTGGAGGGTATAATAAAATGAATTCAATTGTTTTGTTTTCAAAAATGTATGCTACTTCATTTTTATTCAATCTACTCCACTTTTTTCCAAAATCTACTTCACTGAATTTTTCACTAGCGGCAGCACTGATTCCAATCCAATCCAATTCCAAACAAAACAACAATAACTGCCAGTGAGAAAACTAGAGCTTAATTGTATGTTCTCTTTCGATAAAAAAGAAAACAAACAAACATTGAGAGAGCTTCCGTTACCATCAATATGAGTTGCATGCGTTTAATATCCACATCTTCTCCTTGCTTAACAGGTTATTTTATTGTCATCCAAAAACTAAACTATCAGTTCGGTTTTTGTGCTCCTACCGTGTAGTTCGTGTTTTGTGTTATGAAAATGTTCTATTTTTGTAGTGTTGTGTGTGTGTGTTTTTTTATTTCTTCTTTTATATAACAGTGTTAAAAACTATACGCATAACAAACATACTCGCCAAATAATTTGAATAAATCCAATTGGTGCTTTCCATGTAAGTTTGTTTACAGTTCAAAGTTTTTTAAAATGCTTACATACATTTGTTGTTAATGGAGAAATTCATATTGTCCAATACATAACTGTTCACTTACGTGCTGTACTTTTGTGGAAGTAGTTTTAGGCAAAGACAATAAACTTGAGGAAGATAGGAAATTGGCTTGCGTCATACCAAATGTTGCATTTACCATGCTAGTTCAATACATGTTTGTAATTTTTTAGTTGTTTTTCGTTTTTAAATGAAAACACACATACATGCAAGTTGAGCATACATTTTTTATGGCCTACCGTTCAATTTACCATTGCTTAACAGTGAGAGAACATAAAGCAGTGGATTTACAGAACATCAACATTGTTGACGAGAGAAGTGGGGAAAAAATCTACAATGGTGTGGTGATTATAAAGGGGAACAAAAAAAAAAACACAAAACAGCAAGAGAGAAAAGAAGAGTTTCTCTTCCGATAAAAAAAACACACACACAAACTCTGAGAGTTTCCGTTGCCGTCAACATGAGTTGCATGCGTTTAATACCCGCTTCCTCTCTTTACCCAACAGGTTATTTTATTGATAACCAAATTGAAACTCTCAGTTAGTTTTTCATGCCTGAATCGCTTAGTTGGTTTTGTGTGTTACGATAAATTTCCACGGACGATATTTGTAGTTTTGTGTTTTACTTTATTTCTTGTTATATCCATGACAAACATACTCGCCAAATATATGTATTAACCCTTTCACTACCGAAATAAACCTAATGTTAAAAAACTTTTATTTTTCTTCTGTTTTTACTTGTACTAACAGCATGTAGAACAAAAATTGTCATTTTGAAAACCTACCTCAATTACTTCAAGAGCTATATGAGCTTGTTCTGAAAATTTGATTCTTGAATTGCGACCAAATGGCCTTACGAAAATAAGCGTTATTTAGCCTACAATACCTTTCGAAGTGTGAGAAAAAATACAAAAAAGAACCCGTAAAAGTATCAGCTATAGTTTTTTTTTTAATGTCCATTTAATAGAAACATGCAGTACAAAAATTGTCTCAAATTTTCGTATTTTTCGTTTATTGCCAAAGAAGTTCATAAAAATGTATTTTAGACCTCACCAATATGGACAATATTTATAGCTTATTTAGATTAAAGCATCTATTTTAAAATAACATCGAGAAATAAATCGAAACTAAGTGGGGAAAAAAGAGTTTGGTGTCTTTTTCGAATGTCCTTCTAAGTGGACATCGGTAGTGAAAGGGTTAATTTATTAGTTTATTTACTTAAATTAATCTTCATTCATATTTGGGCCTCAGCGCCATAAAGGCATTGTAGAGGGATGTGACAACAAATAATATTTGTATACCCTCCATCATAGGATGGGGGTACACCGAAAGAATTTTCTTCTTAAAAAGAACGAAAAATTTCGTTAAAAGTACGAAATTTGTCATTGTTTTACAACCAAAGAAACCTTTCATTAAAAGTACGAAATATTTCGTACTTTTTACGAAGAAAAGTTCTTCCAAAATTTTCGTAGTTTGTAAGAAAAAAATTCGTACTTTTTATGAAGAATCTTCGTACTTTTTATGAACAATCTTCGTACTTTTTATGAAACAATTTCGTTCTTTTATGAAAATGTTTCGTACTTTATATGAACAATTTTCGTACTTTTTATGAAAAATTTCGTACTTTTTTTTTCAAAAATGTTCGAACTGTTAGAAAAAAAATTATAGTCGAAAGTACATTTGGTTGTAGTTACAAGTGTGACAAATGAGATCACTACTTTACATCTTAAGTTTTTGAGTAATTTTTAGTTTTATTGCTTCACTTTTATTCATAGCGCGCTATCACCCAAATGAGAAGTAGCATAGACTTACATAAAAAATAGAATAAATGAATACACTCAAGGACATTATAAAAAACAATTTAATGCCGCGAACGGAAATTTTACAACTTCAATGAAACTTCTTCGTTATTTCAAAGAAAATGTTTCGTACTTTTTATGAAGAAATTTTAACGCAGAATGTTTCGTAAAATATTAGTAAAAACTTCTTCACAAAATTCATGAAATGTGAAGAAAGTTTCGTTAAAAGTAAGAACTTTTTACGAAGAAAAGTTAATGTAGAATGTTTCGTAGAAGTTTCGTATATTCGTAAAATGTTTTCGTAAAATTTACGAAAATGAATGAAAATTTCGTTATTTTAATGAAGAATTCAGGAAGAATAGTTAATGAAGAATTCTTCGTAAAATTAACGAAGAGAATTCTTTCGGTGTATATTAACTTTGTCATTCCGTTTGTAACACATCGAAATATTGCTCTAAGACCCCATAAAGTATATATATTCTGGGTCGTGGTGAAATTCTGAGTCGATCTAAGCATGTCCGTCCGTCTGTTGAAATCACGCTAACTTCCGAACGAAACAAGCTATCGACTTGAAACTTGGCACAAGTAGTTGTTATCGATGTAGGTCGGATGGTATTGGCCATAGTGGCCAAGTGGCCATATCGGTCCACTTTTACGTATAGCCCCCATATAAAGGGACCCTCCGATTTGGCTTGTGGAGCCTCTAACAGAAGCATATTTCATCCGATCCGGCTGAAATTTGGTACATGGTGTTGGTATATGGTATCTAACAACCATGCAAAAATTGGTCCACATCGGTCCATAATTATATATAGCCCCCATATAAACCGATCCCCAGATTTGGCTTGCGGAGCCTAAAAGAGAAGCAAATTTCATCCGATCCGGCTGAAATTTGGTACATGGTGTAAGTATGTGGTCTCTAACAACCATGCAAAAATTTTTCCACATCGGTCGATAATTATATATAGCCCCCATATAAACCGATCCCCCGACTTGGCTTGCGGAGCCTCAGAGAGAAGCAAATTTCATCCGATACGGCTGAAATTTGGTACATGGTGTTAGTATATGGTCCTTAATAATCTTGCAAAAATTGGTCCACATCGGTCCATAATTATATAGCCCCCATATAAACCGATCTCCAAATTTGGCTTGCGGAGCCTCAAAGAGAAGCAAATTTCATCCGATACGGCTAAAATTTGATACATGGTGTTTGTATATGGTCTCTAACAACCATGCAAAAATTGGTCAATATCGGTCCATAATGGTTCTTAATAACCTTTCAAAAATTGGTTCACATCGGTCCATAATTATATATTGCCCCCATATAAACCAATCCCCAGATGTGGCTTGCGGAGCTCTAACAACCATGCCACAATTGGTCCATATCGGTTCATAATTATATATAGCCTCCATATAAACCCACCTCCGGAGACTCTTGAAGGAGCAAAATTCATCCGATCCGGTTGAGATTTGGTACATTTCGCTAGTGTATGGCTGATAACAACCATGCCAAAATTGGTCCGTATCGATCTATATTATATATAGCCCCCAAATAAACCGATCCCCAAACACAGAAAAATCACAATTGCCACTCGATCCAAAAATAATCTACCAAAATTTTATTGCCATAGAAAATGTTGTCAAAATTTTATATTTCTATACAAAATTTTGTAAAAATTTTATTTCTATAGAAAATTTTGTCAGAATTTTAAATTTTGTCAAAATGTTATTTCTATAGAAAATTTGTGAAGCATTTCATAGATGGAGAGGAATATTTTGCAAAATTGATATCGGTTCGTAATTATTTCTTCGGTATATATACCGGTCAAGAACTGAATATATGCGTATTTAATCGACCTTTTTTGTCTACTATACATCCCGCATGGACATTACAATATAGAAGATGATGTTAGGAAGTTTTAAGATGCCTTGCCATCGGCCGCAACCCAAGTAATTTAATTGTGGATGACATTCTTTCGTAGAAGCAATCCATGGTGGAGGGTACATAAGATTCGGTCTGGCCGAACTTACGGCCGTATATAATTGTTGAATCTGGAAATAGTGCTGATCGACTTTATACATTGTGGTAGCTCATTGTACTTTAAACAACCCGAGTAATCTATTCTTTGTTTGCATTTTTGAAATCTACATCGAGGTACTCTCAAATTTTCTTGATTTCTTGTATTAGAATAGTTTTGATTATGAAGAAATTTAATCGTGCGATGACCAGTGTTATTAATAGATTTGTAGATAAAAAGCAGAATTTGATATTCATGAACACTATGCACTGGTAGTAATAAGAATACTTAAGAATACTTAGCTACAGAGTGATACAATGATCGTGTTGAAAATCGCAATGGAAGATTGTACACAAATTTCAAGCCTCTATTTTGGGTCCTTTGAAGGGATTTTGTTGTACGCATACACACTGGCCAGGTAATTTATGTGCGATTGTATCAATGTCTGAAAAATCATAAGTTTCGTTCCCTCATCAAGTTTCCATTTCAATTTATGTAAAATACCTACTGCGGCAGCAACTTTCTTCCTCACCTCTTCAATGTGTAAATTCCATGATATGTTACTCTGAAGTAAAACACCAAGATATTTCACTGATCTTAACTCCAGAATCAGGCTTCCATTGACAAAAAAACTTGGAAATCCTGGCTAATAGAAGTAGAATTCGGACGAAATCGGACCATTTTGTTGTTTTTTTTTCAGGATTCAAAACTAATTGATTTAATCTGGCAAACTCAAATAACAACGCAGAATTTCTCTCTATATTATTCTATTTCAATGTTGTATCATACCTATACACTCTTAGAAAAATATGTTTTTCATATGTTCCGATATAAACAAAATGTGTTTCGGGCACGATTTTAAACCACAATATTTTTAAGTGCGAACATGTAATGTTCCTAAACTAACACTAAATGTTTGGGACATCTATGTTAATATGTTAGAATATATTATGTTTGGGGCATCAATGTTTCATAAAAATCATATGTGTGAATACAAACATATATAAATTTACAAATTTCGACTAAACATACATATGTTGTGATATTTTATTCAAAGCGACAGAGAGAGTATAGAGAGAAATAGAGATGGAAAACGGGAGAGTTGACGAAAGATATCAATATAACACAGCAAAAGAGTCAAAAGAGAACAATTTCTGTGAAACCGCTTGTATGTTGTTTCGGAAAACTGTTTTATGATAAGGCCAAAAATTTGATATGCTTAAGTCTAAATATTATTTAATTTGAATAAAGAGAATAGACATTCGGAACCAAGAGAATAGACATTTGAAAAACAAACAGCTTATGTTTTCGCCTTGAGAGCAGCATTTTATGTATGTGTGGACATGTGTTTTGTTTATCATTTTGGCATTATGGGCACAATTTTTTCTTGGTTCGTTAAAAGAAATCAGGGGTCTTCATAAAAATAACGAAAGGGCACTATACTCCTTTTAGAGTTGGGACAGTAAAATGAAATAAGGAGGAAATAGTGAAAAATTACACAGTAAAATGTAAAAATACAAACTTTAGTTCCTCTTTATTAAAAAGTAGTCCACGAGGAGTTGACGGACACCATCAAATAGAAAAGCGGCCATTAAGTTCGAGTTTTACAGCTAAAACAATTCAAAAAGTTTATTTTCTTTAAAATGAATTATTAAAGAAAAATAAAAGGCATTTTAGAGCGATGGTGTTAAATGCTAGTAAAAAACTGTTCTCGCCTAAATAAATTTATGTTTATATTATAAAATTATTTATGTATGTTTATACTCGACTCCACGTTCTTCTTTTGTTAGTTTTTGAATTCCTTCCAAATTTTAAAGTTTTGTACAAAAACAGTTTTTTATTACAAGATTGTTATTTTTGCAATAAAAAATAATATTTTATCCAAAAATCAGTCAATTTCGTTTATATCAAGCACTGTTACTGACTATAAATCTTTAATAACACACATTTCGAAGTTTCATTTAAAAAAAATTAATATAGTATAAATATAAATGTGTAAATTAAAAAAAAAAAAAAAAACAAAAAAAATGTTCGGTCGGAGCAGGGATTGAACCCACGACCCTTTGCATGCAAGGCAGACATGCTAACCACTGCTCCACGTGGCAAACAAATGTATGTTTCTGTTAAATAATGTTATGTTTGCATGGGCTCGTGGGCGCTGCAAACTATGCTATATAAATGTAACTTAAAACGATAATTATCTACTGGTGACTATAACAGCTACGTAGCCTAGTGGATAGTGTGTTGGCTTACAAACTGTATGGTCCTCGGTTCGATTCTCCGTGCAGGCGAAAGGTAAAATTTAAAAAATTTATAAAAGTGAATAATTTCTTCAACATTATTTGTATTACAGAGAAAGGTTCCAATAACTAAAAAATTTCGTGGAAGTGAAAATTACGAGTATGTTAGGGAATGAGCACAATCGTGTTTGGGAAAAATTCTTCCAAGCATATAATATTTTTGGCTCAAAATGCTTCCAAACATATAATATGTTCACATAAAACAAACATATTAATGTTTCGGCAGTATGCAATAATATATGTGCTTCCTGCAAAATATGTTTGGAACATATGTTAAAGAAGCGATTTTTTTTGAGGGTGTAGGGATAAAATAAACAAACATCATCGGCAAACACAAAGATCTTACCAGAAAAAGAAAAATTCTTAATGTCATTCAAGTAAATTGTAAATAGTAAAGGACCAAGTCCACTACCTTGTGGTACACCATACCTAACTGTTTCCAGAGCGCTTTTTGACCATTTTAACCATATAGTAGTTCATTCTTACTATTTTTGAGAATCGTACGAAACACGCAGAGAAGAAACATGATTGTCACAATCATATTCGAAGAGCAAAAGAATAGGTTAGGTTAGGTTATGTGGCAGCCCGATGTATCAGGCTCACTTAGACTATTCAGTCCATTGTGATACCACAGTGGTGAACTTCTCTCTTATCACTGAGTGCTGCCCGATTCCATGTTAAGCTCAATGACAAGGGACCTCCTTTTTATAGCCGAGTCCGAACGGCGTTCCACATTCTAGTGAAACCACTTAGAGAAGCTTTGAACCCCTCAGAAATGTCACCAGCATTACTGAGGTGGGATAATCCACCGCTGAAAAACTTTTTGGTGTTCGGTCGTAGCAGGAATCGAACCCACGACCTTGTGTATGCAAGGCGGGCATGCTAACCATTGCACCACGGTGGCTCCCAAGAGCAAAAGAATATGCTAGGAGCTATTTTTGCGGAGACCATGTAACATTTTAAACTGCATTTGAGAATCGTACGAAACACGCAGAGAAGAAACATGATTGTCACAATCATATTCGAAGAGCAAAAGAATATGCTAGGAGCTATTTTTGCGGAGACCATGTAACATTTTAAACTGCAACCAGGTTGGCTCAGTGAACATGGTTCTAAGAAAAATATAATTGTCCTCATCTAAAATGTTATTATATTGATAAAAAGAATTTTGTTTGAATGAAAAGACAATGGTCACGATTTAAAATGTTATGGTATTCATTAAAAATGTTTTTCTCCTAGTTAAAAGAACATGGTCACAACCTAAAATGTTTTGATCTTTATGAAAAAACTTTTCTCATCATCGAAAAAAGGACGCCACTTGAGAAAAAACTTCAACTTAACTTTATTTATTGGTTTTTATTTATTTATAAATGAAATCATTGTTTATTTGTATTTATAATGTCGTGCAAACAAACATCATATATTTTTACATACTCTATTTTGGTACAATTTCAACAATAAGTAATCATTCCATATTTACTTCGTGCCCGTCAAATGTACAAACGCAGACATCATGTAACTGCAAATAAAAATAAATTATACCATATATCAAAATGCAGAACAAAAAACAGGTACATTTTCATACCCTCCATCATAGGATGGGGGTATATTAACTTTGTCATTCCGTTTGTAACACATCGAAATATTGCTGTAAGACCCCATAAAGTATATATATTCCGTCCGTCCGTCTGTTGAAATCACGCTAACTTCCGAACGAAACAAGCTATCGACTTGAAACTTGGCACAAGTAGTTGTTATCAATGTAGGTCGGATGGCCATATCGGTCCACTTTCACGTATAGCCCCCATATAAAGGGACCCTCAGATTTGGCTTGTGGAGCCTCTAACAGAAGCATATTTCATCCGATCCGGCTGAAATTTGGTATATGGTGTTTGTATATGGTCTCTAATAACCATGCAAAAATTGGTCCACATCGGTCCATAATTATATATAGCCCCCATATAAACCGATCCCCAGATTTGGCTTGCGGAGCCTCAAAGAGAAGAAAATTTCATCCGATCCGGCTGAAATTTGGCACATGATGTTGGTATATGGTCTCTAATAACCATGCAAAAATTGGTCTATATCAGTCCTTAATTATATATAGTCCCCACATAAACCAATCCCCAGATTTGGCTTGTGGAGCCTCTAAGAGAAGCATATTTCATCCCATCCGGCTGAAATTTGGTACATGGTGTTGGTATATGGTCTCCAACAATCATACAAAAATTGGTCCACATCGGTCCAAAATCATATATAGCCCCCATATAAACCGATCCCCAGATTTGGCTTGCGGAGCCTCAAAGAGAATCAAATTTCATCCGATCCGTCTGAAATTTGGTACATGATGTTGGTATATGGTCTCTAACAACCATGCAAAAATTGGTCCACATCGGTCCATAATTATATATAGACCCCATATAAACCGATCTCCAGATTTGGCTTGCGAAGTCTTCAAGAGAAGCAAATTTCATCCAATCTGGTTGTAATTTGGAACATGGTGTTAGTATATGATCTTTAACAACCGTGCCACAATTGGTCCATATCGGTCCATAATTATATATAGCCCCCATATAAAACGTTCTCCAGATTTGACCTCCGGAGCCTCTTGGAGGAGCAAAATTCATCCGATCCGGTTAAAATTAGGAACGTGGTGTTAGTATATGGTCGCTAACAACCATACCAAAATTGGTCCAATCACACAAAAATTGGTCCATATCGGTTCATAATCATGGTTGCCACTAGAGCCAAAAATAATCTACCAAAACTTTATTTCTATAGAAAATTTTGTCAAAATTTTATTTCTATAGAAAATTTTTTCAAAATTTTATTTCTATAGAAAATTTTGTCAAAATTTTATTTCTAGAGAAAATTTTGTTAAAATTTTATTTCTAGAGAAAATTTTGTTAAAATTTTATTCGGTTCATAATAAAATTTTCATCATTGTCAAAATTTTATTTCTATAGAAAATTTTGTCAAAATTTTATTTCTATAGAAAATTTTGTTCAAATGTTTATTTCTATAGAAAATTTTGTCAACATTTTTATTTCTATAGAAAATTTTGTGAAAATTTTATTTCTATAGAAAATTTTGTTAAAATTTTATTTCTGTAGAAAATTTTGTCAAAATTTTATGTCTACTTTGTCAAATTGAATTATATACGTATTGGATCAATCTTGTTTTTGTGATTTAATATATACCACGTATGGACTTACATACAATTTAGAAGATGGTGTTAGGAGGTTTTAAGATACCTTGCCATCGGCAAGCGTTACAGCAACTTAAGTAATTTTCTTAAGTAAGAAGTTTCTACGCAATCCATGATGGAGGGTACATAAGCTTCGGCCTGGCCGAACTTACGGCCGTATATACTTGTTTCAATTACCCTTTCCTTTTTTGTGTTCACATAAAACCACGTGCCTCTTCTGAATAAATAATGTAACACAAAACACATTAATTCCGTATTCTCCGTCCATTCCAAGCCACAATCAACACGCGACTGATGCGCAAAATGAAAATCGTATGTACCTACTCAATGTTTTTATAAAATTCATTTCTCTGCAAAAAAGTTAAAAAATTAAATGGTCACGAAAAAATATACATGGTCTTTATGGTCATGTAATGGTTCTAGACATGTCTATACCTAACCCATAAAAATACTTTTTTCTCTGCAAACAAAGTAAAAAAATTGAATGGTCAGGTACATGATTTTCCCGACCATGTAACGGTCTTAAATTCTATCATTTAAATAATAGAACATGTTTGCGGCATTTGAGAACCATTTAAATTCTTATTGCCAGTAGATATTTTTCTCCGCTCGAAAATTATTTTTACAAAGACAAAATACATGGCTTTCGCGACAATTACATACTCTAGATAAACATTAAATGTATGCGGCAACCATGTCCAAACATGTTTTTTCTGTGCGTGTGGAAGCATTTTTAATTTTATCTATCCAACAGCTTTCTAAATGTTAATGCTTATTTTACTTTCATTGAATTCATTTTGATCAGTGAAGACTTTCAAAATATGTTTTTTTCATAATTCCATTAAATTTGGAAAATTTTTATTTGGAGGGTGTCTATTTCTTATTTCAATTATGAGTGCTTTTATGAATTTAATACAAACGTTTGTAATGACATCTTTATCAAGTTCAGATATTCTGCACTCGTCGCTGGACTTTTCAAAAGAATACCATAAATATGGTAAAAATAGTGATTAACAAGTGAGTAAAGTAGAAAGTCGGGCGGGGCCAACTATATCATACCCTAAACCACCCCTACTGAATTAGTAAACATAACCATATGTGGGGTATCATTGGTATAGGTTTGGAATATGAACCGCATTTTCATATGGGAGTTTTGTCATAATCTGAACAGAAATGTCTGATATTATATATAGTTCTAGCTATAGTTGATTATGCATCTACAGAGTTATTATACAACTAATATACTCAATATTATTAAAAAAGAGGAAATCGATCAATTAGTGTGGGTAATAAATCCAAATTTGTAAACAATCCGGCAATATTATTATGTAAGAGCTACATATAAGTCTAAATACGATCGGCTAGTACATAAAAACTTTAAATTTGAGTAACATTGGTTAATCAATAAGAGTATTATGGCCAAATTTGGGAAAATCGAGCAATGCATATATATGGGAGTGTTGGCGAAACCGCCAACACACCATAATTTTCATTTTTGAATTCACGAAACTTTTCTAAAATCATAATTATTTTATGATAAATTTATATACATTTTATTTGCATATCCAACATACACTTATTAATATTTATATTTCTATTCATATTAAAATGTCATTATCTTTTCATTGTGTTAAATACATTTTAACATATTTAATATGATTTAGATATATATTTAAACTCATTTGCATTATGTTGAATATGTACTTATGCTACAGATCAATAGTGTAGTTATCATCAATGAATTTGCATTTAACATTGCTCGCTGTTCGTTTCATTCATATCAATCGTTTCATTGATAAAATATTCTCATTGATAAAATGTACTCATTCTCTTTCTCCCAACATGCTTATGCATTGATTGAGTGGCATGCAACAAATAACTGATCTTCAGCTTGTTGTTGTTTTTCACTGATCAATGCATTACAATGAATGAGTTCTTTTTATCAATGATAGCTTTTACATTGAATGAAATTGAAACAGCAGCACTTTTGAATTAAATATATTTGTTGAGAGAAATCACTCAAATCAAATTTCAAATCGAACTATGTTAGCTAAAGTGGATTTTAAAAGTAATTGATTCGATCTCTCTGATTTGGACCACTAAGCAGATAACATCATAAGTATCTCTACTGATATTACTAACTTGTAAATTTTTTCTATTTTTATAGCAAATAAATTGAATTTGTTTTTTGAATATTTATATTTGAGAATAGCTTTCTAAATTGGGTTTATTTTAATTGGAATTTTAAACGATCTTTAACGTAACATTTTTGGTGCCGAAACCCGGGAAATTTCGCGTATTTTTCTCGGTTTTTTTATTTTATTTTATTTTCTGTGAAATCACGTGGTGATTATTTTCGTTTCATATGCCTTAATTGAAATGTCTGACTTGGATGAAATTATACGACTGCAAAAATATTCTTTGGAATTGCTGAGTAAATATGAACAGAGGTTTGATTCTAGGCCAGATTCTGAGAAAACTTTGGGTTTTTTGTCCTCATTGGGACAGCGGATTGACGATGTTTTTAAATTTTTTGAGATCCGACATCGAGAAATTTTGCTAAGGGTCCACAATGGAGTCTTGAATGTCTCCGATATTCCCTACTTAGTGGACGATTTGTATTTTGATTTCTCCGATGTTTATTTTACTATTAAGGGAAAAGTTCTTGATTCTTTGCCTCAGCAATCGACCTCTCATTTCCCATTTGCCAGCAAATCTGCAGTCTCGAATAATCGTTGTGATACAACGATGAGGGTTAACGCGAAGCTTCCCAAGCATCTCAAGTTTTCAACGCCTATATCTTTCCGTGACAATAATGCATTCCACGTTCATAGGAATAAATCACTTACTAAAACCGTTGAGTCTCTAAATGACGATTTTCAATGTGCTGAGAGTACTTCTAATGTAAGAGGTCCATCTTGTCATTCCGGTGAATTGTTGGGGGTAAATACGGATTCGTGCGCACATTGTGGTAAATCTCATTCTATATTGGAATGTTTCAAATTTTTGGCATTGCCCTTGAATGTGAAATATGAGGTCATATCACAGAAAGGACTTTGCCGCCATTGTTTTAGTACTGGACATAATTATGGTGACTGCCCCTCGACTTTTCGCTGTATTTCATGCAAGGGATTGCCTCACTCTATAGTGCATTCGAAAGAAGTGGAGAGCTTGAATCAAGCTTTGACTCAGACTCAATCTTCATCAAGTTATAATAGCTTTGCTCCAAGCCAGTTCGCATTTCATGTGCCTAGTGCTTTTCGGGCTGTTTTACTGTACACAATACGTCTTGTTGTCAATGCTAACAGTGGTCGCTTTCACTTGAGAGCATTCTTGGACCCTGGTTCACAGGATGGCCTCATTACTGAATCAGCGGTCCAGTTAACTGACTTGAATAAGTTTAGATCATGCCATCAGGTAATTGACATTGGGAAGGGTTACACAACGTTGACCACGTTTTTTGTAGACGTCGAATTGTTTTCCTTCACTATAATTTTATCTAATCTTATCTCGTATGATACGAATCCATCGTTAGGACACATAATAATGCCCAATATCAACGTGGACAGTTTTTCCGATACTCTTTTCTATACTAGTTATATGATTTTATATTCGGATGTTGTTTCAGGGATCCATATCCCCACATTTGTCCATGGAAATTTCGTTTTCCAAACATCTCAGTTTAAGTGGATTTTTATGGATTCTGACGATTTTATGACCGTTAATGGTATTTATATACAAGAAATGATTCTCGAGAGTAAATTCCGATCCTTTTGGGAGCATGTACCCATGAATCTGCATCTAACGTACAAGTATATTTCTTGTGGTACGCAATTTCGAGCAACCACATATCAATCGATTATTTTGAAAGTTGCACGACTTTACGGCCAACCCACCACTTTTGTCACTATGTCCCTTTTTGGAAGCTTATGGGGGCATGCAGTCGACTGGCATTCTGAAATCCCAGATATTATTGAATCGCATTGGTTTTCAAACGGCGGCTCGTTACCCGAACTTTCTTATCTGGGAACTGGAGGATGCCTTGGACTGCTGCCTAGAACAAAAATTAAATTCCATTACGTTTGTAATGTCTCGTCAATTGCATATACAGCTTTAATATATGCTGTAGTAGTGGCAGCTTATAACATTAAAGTCCATATTATTCAAGATAGATCTGGAATTTTACCAATGTGTGCTATGACAATTCGTCGTTTGAAATTGTATGAAGCTTCATTTTTATTTGGACTAACATGGAAAGTTATAGGCTCGGTAAGTGTCACAGAGGTGTCCAGTACCTTTAATTTGGGTAACAGTTCTGCTGTTTTCTATTGGATAAAGAAGGCTATATCGAACTGGAGTGTCTTTGTGTCAAATGGAGTCACTGCTATTCTATGGTTTACAAATCCAATCGAATATGTGTCACCTACGTTGGATCCACTAGACATATCCTCTCGAGGTATGATACCAGGGGGCTTTGTTAAGAACGGTACAAGTGTGATTGTTCCATCATTTCTTTATGATCCACCATCTTTCTGGACTGAAAATCGGTCAAATTTGTACACATCTGAGAGTGTACGAAAGGAAACGATTGTGGATGACATAACGAGAACAATAAAGTGCGCGGAGCTCGTTTTGAAATATTTGAGTCTTCAAAAGTTTTTTCGGGTAACCTTATTTTGTCTACATTATAATTGCAGTCACAAGGAGAATAGAAAATATGATTCTAATTCTCTTTCTGAAATCAAACTTCCATCTTCGAAGCAACAAATGACATGTATTGATATTGGAGGACTTTTACAATTTGGAAGGCGGCTACAAACCCAAATATATCGTTCTATGAAAAACATCTGGTTCTCGTATCTGGTTCTGGGCAAAGGAGCGTTTGTCGCATTTAAAGTACTTTTCCTGGTTCATACGCACATTCAGGGTAGTATCAATCCTTTATAGAAATACAATTTACAAATGGCCTAGTTCTAAAAATTGTTTCTTTACAGAGTTTCCACACTACAAGTCAACACATCAGCGCCAAAAAAGTAAAATCATTCAACTCATATCACAAATCATCATACTATTACACACCATAATCATCATCAGCTCTATACACACATAGTAACATCAAAAAGGATAATGTCAGTTCTACATCGCTGTGAGTCGGAGCATAGCGGAGCCTTAAGGTTCGACTAAAATACTCCCAACGACTGGCAATCATATCCAGCCTCATCACGAAAAACTGTCGTTCTTCAGGGGGGAGAATGTTGGCGAAACCGCCAACACACCATAATTTTCATTTTTTGAATTCACGAAACTTTTCTAAAATCATAATTATTTTATGATAAATTTATATACATTTTATTTGCATATCCAACATACACTTATTAATATTTATATTTCTATTCATATTAAAATGTCATTATCTTTTCATTGTGTTAAATACATTTTAACATATTTAATATGATTTAGATATATATTTAAACTCATTTGCATTATGTTGAATATGTACTTATGCTACAGATCAATAGTGTAGTTATCATCAATGAATTTGCATTTAACATTGCTCGCTGTTCGTTTCATTCATATCAATCGTTTCATTGATAAAATATTCTCATTGATAAAATGTACTCATTCTCTTTCTCCCAACATGCTTATGCATTGATTGAGTGGCATGCAACAAATAACTGATCTTCAGCTTGTTGTTGTTTTTCACTGATCAATGCATTACAATGAATGAGTTCTTTTTATCAATGATAGCTTTTACATTGAATGAAATTGAAACAGCAGCACTTTTGAATTAAATATATTTGTTGAGAGAAATCACTCAAATCAAATTTCAAATCGAACTATGGTAGCTAAAGTGGATTTTAAAAGTAATTGATTCGATCTCTCTGATTTGGACCACTAAGCAGATAACATCATAAGTATCTCTACTGATATTACTAACTTGTAAATTTTTTTCTATTTTTATAGCAAATAAATTGAATTTGTTTTTTGAATATTTATATTTGGAGAATAGCTTTCTAAATTGGGTTTATTTTAATTGGAATTTTAAACGATCTTTAACGTAACAGGGAGGTATATCTAAATCTGAACCGATTTGTATAAAATTTGTGCGAAATTTGAGTACGATTTTTGACCACTATGGTCAAAAATAAGGCTATTAGGGGCAAATTTTTCAAAATCGGGCGATACATATATATGGGAGCTATATCTAAATCTGGACCTATATCGATGAAATTTTGCACATACAGTTAGTGCTATAGAAGATTACATTTAGGCAACTCTGAGTACGATCGGTTGATAAAGAGGGGTATTACGGCCAAAAATTGGCAAAATCGGGCGATACATATTGTTACGTTTTTATATTGAGGCGTATTTATTTATCCGAATAACGACAATCTACAATAAATTGTAGATTAAAATAACGACAATCTACAATTTATTTGCTTAACTGATTGGTTTCACTTATTTGCTCTACGATGTGTACTGTATAAACTTTAGCTTACGACTGACTTGACTGCTCCCTCCGCCAGAGGCTTATATACCGTGATTTGACGATTTCGAAAATTCTGGATAGTCTGGCCATCTAGACCAACTAGAACTATCTTGATACAATTTATCTAACACCACATATTCAACTGGTTATCTTCATTGCCTACAGCCATCTGGAATGTTCTATCGGCGTTATTTTACAGGTGATATGGCACACATACTTTTAGGCTTATGCTAATAATCTAGTGCATTCTACTAGATTAGGCATAACATAAGTGATTATGGTCATATTACTACAATTATAACAATAAGTAAAACAAAAGGCGTTATTTTTACAATGAACGATTGGAAAACACAAAAGATGTTTAGGAAAGTACTAGAAAATAAAGAAATGACTCTAACAATTTATTTATGACGTAATTTTATCGTTACAATTTGAAATTTAAATTAACGTAAACTAATTTAAATAAACTTAAATCTAGAAATATCACATTCGTAACAATATATATATGGGAGCTATATCTAAATCTGAACCGATTTCGATGAAATTTTGCAGACTTGAATGGTGATGAAAACTATTGCTTTGCGCAAAATTTGGCGACGATCTGTGAGTAACAAAGCGCAATGTGACCCAATTTTTCGAAATCGGTCGATACATATATATGGGAGCTATATCTAAATTTGATCCGATTTCTTCCGAATTCAATAGCGTTCGTCCTTGTGCCCAAGAAACACCATGTAACAAATTTCATCAAAATCGGTTAATAATTCCGACCGGAATCCTGTGAACAACAAATACATGGACAGACAAACGGACGGACACCAAGCGCTAGATCGACTCAGGTGGTGATTCTGAGTCGATCGGTATATATTTTATGGAATCGGATAAATTTTGCTCCTCCAAAAGCTCCGGAGGTCTGATGTGGACCAATTTTTGCATGGTTGCTAGAGACCATATACTAACACCATGTACCAAATTTCAGCCGGATCGGATGAAATTTGCTTCGATGTCGACCAATTTGTTGTTAAAGATCATATTCTTACACCATGTACCAAATTTCATCCGGATCGCATGAAATTTGCTTCTCTTAGAGGCTCCGCAAGCCAAATCTGGGGATCGGTTTATATGGGGGCTATATATATTTATGGGCCGATGTGGACCAATTTTTGCATGGTTGTTAGAGACCATATACTTACACCATATACGAAATTTCAACCGGATCGAATGAAGTTTGCTCCTCCAAGAGGCTCCGCAAGCCAAATCTGAGCGTCGGTTTATATATGGGCTGTAAAAGTGGTCCGACATGGCCCATTTGCAATACCATTCGACCTACTTCAATAACAACTACTTGTGCCAAGTCTCAAGTCGATAGCTTGTTTCGTTCGGAAGTTAGAGTGATTTTAACATACGGACGGACGAACGGACATGCTTACATCGACTCAGAATTTCACCACGACCCAGAATATATATACTTTATGGGGTCTTAGAGCAATATTTCAATGTGGTTTTGGAAATCAAAAATCACTAAATTTGGTGCTAAAAGCACCAAATTGGCATCACTGGTCGTTTGCGTATAAATTTTGTCTGTGTGTGTGTGGATATTTATTTGAGCATACTCTTTACATTCTTCCGTAAGCCCGTGTACATGAACTTTTACAGGGATATATACGCAAGTATTTGCTGTCAAAACAAATATCTATCCCATGAGACCAACCAGCAAATCCTTGGATGAAGTGCGTAAATATTCAACGAAGCGTTTAAAAATAACAACTGATGACAACAAATGCTAACAATGGAAACAAGCAAATGTGAGTACAATGTCCTATTGTTATACGAAATCCAAGTACAAACACATTGGATTTGGTGCAATTATTTTGTCCAGTTATTGTCATGGACAATACTGGAACCTTTTTTATCCGTAATATCACATATACCACTAAATAGATCGGTACACTTATGAATATACCCTTCACCACTACTATGGTATAGGGTATAATAACCCATAAAATAAAATAAAATAAAACAAGGTCAACCCTATATGGCACTAAACCCAATTTAATTATACTTTAATTTATGGAATTATTATGAACTAAAGAAGGGGAAGAATTATACACAAATGAAACATAAGATTTACTAAAATCGTGTCTCCACAAAATAGTTGAAAATTTTTGAAGATTTCAAAATTTTACCAATAATGCTTACGAAAAATCTTCAACTTCGTATGGCACTAAAGACATTTTTGCAATTTTGAACTCCAATTTTTTCTTTCAAACTACGAAATTTTCTTTTACAAATGGAAAAAAAAAATAATAATTATGTCTAATAAATTTTCTTCAATTTGTCAAAAAATATTTACTTATTTTTGTGAAATTGTCATGGCGTCTTCCTTTGTAATACAGTAAAGTTAACATATTCTAAAGTTTACTTAAATTTTCTAAAATTAACCAAACTGCTCCTTCCTGGAGGTTTCACACACTCAAAAAAAAGTGAACCCTCTATTTCACTATAGCCAATTTAACTTTATTTTAGTTCATGGAATTATTATGTTTGCAGAAAGTTTCCTTTACTCTAATAAATTTTTGCGTACTTTAGTTACATGAACTAATCTACACACCACTTTGTAGATCTAAATTTTCGATACCATATCACATCCGTCAAATGTGTTGGGTGCTATATATAAAGGTTTGTCCCAAATACATACATTTAAATATCACTCGATTTGGACAGAATTTGATAGACTTTTGGGAAACATTCAAATCTGAAGCAATTTTAAGGAAATTCGCAAAAGTTTATTTATGATTTATTGCTCGCTATATATTTATTAGAAGTTTAGGAAAATTAGAGTAATTTTTACAACTTTTCGACTAAGCAGTGGCGATTTAACAAGGAAAATGTTGGTATTTTGACCATTTTTGTCGAAATCAGAAAAACATATATATGGAAGCTATATCTAAATCTTAACCGATGTCAACCAAATTTGGCACGCATAGCTACAATGCTAATTCTACTCCCTGTGCAAAATTTCAACTAAATCGGAGCCAAAAATTGGCCTCTGTGGGCAAATGAATGTAAATCGGGCGAAAGCTTTATATGGGAGATATATCCAAATCTGAACCGATTTCAACCAAATTTGGCACGCATAGCTACAATGCTAATTCTACTCCCTGTGCAAAATTTCAACTAAATCGGAGCAAAAAATTGGCCTCTGTGGGCAAATGAATGTAAATCGGGCGAAAGCTATATATGGGAGCTATATCTAAATCTGAACCGATTTGGCTGATATTTCGAGACTCATAAAATATTCGGATGTACGGAATTTGAGGAAGATTGGTTGATATACACGCCAATTATGACCAGATCGGTGAAAAATATATATGGCAGCTATATTTAAATCTGAACCGATTTTTGCCAAAATCAATAGGGATCGTCTTTGAGCCGAATAGGACCCCATACCAAATTTTTGGACAATCGGACTAAAACTGGATGCTGTACTTTGCACACAAAAATACACCAACAGACAGACAGACAGACAGACAGACAGACGGACATCGAACGACACAAGCTATCGACTTGAAACTTGGCACAAGTAGTTGTTATTGTTGTAGGTCAGATAGTGTTGCAAATGGGCCATATCAGTCCACTTTTAAGTATAGCCCCCATATAAACGGAACCCCAAATTTGGTTTGCGATTGCTCTAAGAGAAGCAAATTTCATCCGATCCGGCTTAAATTTGGTACATGGTGTTAGTGTATGGTTTCTAACAACCTTGCAAAAATTGGTCCACATCGGTTCATAATTACATATAGCCCCCATATAAACCGATTTGGCTTGCGGAGCCTCTAAGAGGAGCAAATTCCATCCGATCCGACTGAAATTTGCTACATGGTGTTAGTATATGGTCTCTAACAACCATGCAAAAATTGGTCCACATCGGCCCATAATTATATATAGCCCCCATATAAACCGATTTGGCTTTCGGAGCCTCTAAGAGAAGCAAGTTTTATCCGATGCGGCTGAAATTTGGTATATGGTGATAATATATGGTCTCCAATGACCATGCAAAAATTGGTCCACATCGGTCCATAATTATATATAGCCCCCATATAAACCGATAACGAGATTTGACCTCCGGAGCCTCCGGAGGAAGACCAAAATTCGTCTGATTCAGTTGAAATTTGGTACGTGGTGTTAATATATGGTATCCACCAACCATGCAGGAATTGGTTCATATCAGTCCATAATTATATATAGCGCCCATATAAACCGATCCCCCGATTTGACTTCCGATACCTTTTGGAAAAACAAAATTCATCCGATCTGGTTGAAATTTTGTACGTGTTAGTAGTATATGATATTTAACAACCAAAAGTGGTCCATATCAGTCCATAATCATATATAGCCCCCATATAAACCAATTCCGAGATTTAGTTTTGGAGCCTCTTGGAGGAGCAAATTTCATCCGAGTCAGGTGAAATTTGCTACATTGTGCTAGTATATGGCCGTTAACAACCATGCCTTACTAGGTCCATATCGGTCTATAGTTGTACATAGCCTTCAGATAAATCGATCCCCAATCACACAAAAATTGGTCTATATCAAGTTCATAATTCTATATAGCCCCCCCCCATACAATCGACCCCCATATATCAATTCTGGCTCTCAAAAGTCCATGTCGATTCGTAATTATTTGTAGACTTACCTATACATAACTTTTTTGTCTAATATACCACGTATGGACTAACTCACAATTTAGAAAACGATGTTAAGAAGTTTTAAGATAACACAACCCAAGTAATTTGATTGTGGATGACAGTCTTTCGTAGAAGTTTCTACGCAATCCATGATGGAGGGTACATAAGATTCGGCCTGGCCGAACTTTCGGCCCTATATACTTGTTTCTTTAAATTTGTAAATTTTACTACAAATGTGTCCATCTTGAACTTCGTATGGCACTAAAGACATTCTTCGAATTTTGAACTCCAATTTTTTCCTTCAAACTTCAAACATTTTCTTTAACATGTGAAAAATATAAATTATTTCTAATAAACTTTCTTCAGTCTCTCAAAAAATATTTACTTATTTTTGTGATATCGGCCTGATGTCATCGTTTGTAATACTGTTTAGTTAAAATTTTCTAAAAATAATTGAAATTTCTAAAATTAACCAAAATTTTTCTTCGTAGTGGGTTCACTGTTGTTTTTTCAGTACACTTTGGGTATAGTGAATTACCCGAATTTATTCTGATAATTGATTGATTGATTGTTTCATATTTGCATCAAGTAGAGGATGCTGATGAGGAATGTCGTAATTCGGAAACGGACGTCCATCCAACCATCTTGAAGTTTAAAGAGCTCTGCCCAAATAAATTTGACAAACATTCTTTTCCTCTGTTAACTAAGCAACTCTTGTGGTTTTGCAAATAACAATAATTCCCAAAAAAGATTATTGTTATACATTCAAAAATTTTAAAGAACCCCGCAATTTTAATTTGCTCTCCCCATAAATGAACTAATTTTTTGTGTCTACTTATATCTCATCCCGACTGACCTTAGCTCTGTTTATACCCTAAACCACATAGTGGTTAGGGTATAATAAGTTTGATCTGCCAAAAAATGTGCCTACCAGAAATATTGATTTTGGACCCCATAAAATATATACCGATCGACTCAGAATCACCTCCTGAGTCGATGTAGCGCTTGGTGTCCGTCCGTCCGTCTGTCCATGTATTTGTTGTTCACAGGATTCCGGTCGCAATTATTAACCGATTTTGATGAAATTTGGTATAGGGAGTTTTTAGGGCACAAGGACGAACGCTATTGAATTTGCAAGAAATCGGATCAAATTTAGATATAGCTCACATATTTGTGACAAATGGGGTCACGTTGCGCGTTTTTTCAAACGGATCCTCACCAAATTTGGCAAAAGGTAATCTTTTCCATCACCCTTCAAGTCTGCAAAATTTCATTCAAATCGGTTCAGATTTAGATATAGCTCTCATATATATGTATCGCCAGATTTTCCCAAATTTGGCCACAAAACCCTTATTTATCAACCGATCTTACTCAAAGTTGGCTAAATACAATCTTCTATAGCACTAACTATATGTGCAAAAAATCAAGGAAATCGGTCCAGATTTAGCTATAGCTACCATATATAAATATGTTCCGCTCGATTTTTTTTAAATTTGGCCATAAAACCCTTACTTATCAACCGATCTTACTCAAAATTGGCTAAATATAATCTTCTATAACACTAACTATATGTGCAAAAAATCATGGAAATCGGTCCAGATTTAGCTATAGCTCTCATATATATGTACCGCCCGATTTTTCTAAATTTGGCTATAAAACCCTTATTTATCAACCGATAGTACTCAAAGTTGGCCAAATGTAATCTTCTATAGCACTAACTGTATATGCAAAATTTCATCGAAATAGGTTAAGATCTAGATCCCATATATGTATCGTCCGATTTTGAAAAATTTGCCCCTAATAACCTTATGTTTGACCATAGAGGCCTCATTTCTTAACTGATCTTACTCAAATTTTGCACAAGGTAACCTTTTGTGGTATTAATCAAACTCGCAAAATATTATGCAAATTGGTTCAGATTTAGATATAGCTTCCATATATATGCATCGCTCGATTTTCCCAAATTTGGACATAATACTCTTATTTATTAACCAATGTTACTCAAATTTTAAATATTGATCTACTAGCCGATCGTATTCATACGTACTTGTACTTCTTACATAAGAATATTGTTCGATTTATACAAATTTGGATTTATTACCCACACTAATTGAGCGATTTTCTCTTTTTATACCCTGCGCCACACTGTGGAACAGGGTATTATAAGTTAGTGCATATGTTTGCAACACCCAGAAGGAGACGAGATAGACACATGGTGTCTTTGGCAAAAATGCTCAGGGTGGGTTCCTGAGTCGATATAGCCATGTCCGTCTGTCCGTGAACACATTTTTGTAATCAAAGTCTAGGTCGCAGTTTTATTCCAATCGACTTCAAATTTGGCACAACTATGTGTTTTGGCTCAGAATAGAAACCTATTGATTTTGGAAGAAATCGGTTCAGATTTAGATATAGCTCCCATATATATATTTCGCCCGATATGGACTTATATGGCCCCAGAAGCAAGAGTTTTACCCTAATTTGCTTAAAATTTTGCACAAGAAGAACAATTAGTACTATAGTCAAGTGTGTCAAATTTTATTGAAATCGGTTCAGATTTAGATATAGCTCCCATATATAGCTTTCGCCCGATTTACACTCATATGACCACTGTGGCCAATATTTTACTCAGATTTAATTGAAATTTTGCGCAGGGAGTAGAATTAGCATTCTAGCTATGCGTGCCAAATTTGGTTGAAATCGGTTTAGATTTAGACATATATAGCTTTCGCCCGATTTACACTCATATGACCACAGAGGCCAATTTTTTGCTCAGATTTAGTTGAAATTTTGCACAGGAAGTAGAATTAGCATTGTAGCTATGCGTGCCAAATTTGGTTGAAATCGGTTCAGAATTAGGTATATCTCCCATATATATGTTTTTCTGATTTCGACAAAAATGGTCAAAATACCAACAACTTCCTTGTAAACTCGCCACTGCTTAGTCGAAAAGTTGTAAAAATGACTCTAATTTTCCTAAACTTCTAATAAATATATAGCGAGCGATAAATCATAAATAAACTTTTGCGAAGTTTCCTTAAAATTGCTTCAGATTTAAATGTTTCCCATATTTTTATACCCTGCGCCACACTGTGGAACAGGGTATTATAAGTTAGTGCATATGTTTGCAACACCCAGAAGGAGACGAGATAGACACATGGTGTCTTTGGCAAAAATGCTCAGGGTGGGTTCCTGAGTCGATATAGCCATGTCCGTCTGTCTGTGAACACATTTTTGTAATCAAAGTCTAGGTCGCAGTTTTAATCCAATCGACTTCAAATTTGGCACAACTATGTGTTTTGGCTCAGAATAGAAACCTATTGATTTTGGAAGAAATCGGTTCAGATTTAGATATAGCTCCCATATATATATTTCGCCCGATATGGACTAATACGGTCCCAGAAGCCAAAGTTTTACCCCAATTTGGTTGAAATTTTGCACTAGGAGTACAGTTAGTAGTGTAGTCAAGTGTGCAAAATTTTATTGAAATCGGTTCAGATTTAGATATAGCTTTCGCCCGATTTACACTCATATGGCCACTGTGGCCAATATTTTACTCAGATTTAATTGAAATTTTGCGCAGGAAGTAGAATTAGCATTCTAGCTATGCGTGCCAAATTTGGTTGAAATCGGTTTAGATTGAGACATATATAGCTTTCGCCCGATTTACACTCATATGACCACAGAGGCCAATTTTTTGCTCAGTTTTAGTTGAAATTTTGCACAGGAAGTAGAATTAGCATTGTAGCTATGCGTGCCAATTTCGGTTGAAATCGGTTCAGATTTAGATATATCTCCTATATATAGCTTTCGCCCGATTTACACTCATATGACCACAGAGGCCAATTTTTAACTCCGATTTAGTTGAAATTTTGCACAGGGAGTAGAACTAGCGTTGTAGCTTAGCGTGCCAAATTTGGTTGAAATCGGTTCAGATTTAGATATAGCTCCCATATATATGTTTTTCTGATTTAGACAAAAATGGTCAAAATACCAACATTTTCCTTGTAAAATCGCCACTGCTTAGTCGAAAAGTTGTAAAAATTACTCTAATTTTCCTAAACTTCTAATACATATATATCGAGCGATAAATCATAAATAAACTTTTGCGAAGTTGCCTTAAAATTGTTTCAGATTTAAATAATTTCCGTATTTTTTACTAACATTGTGTTCCACCCTAGTGCATTAGCCGACTTAAATTTTGAGTCTATAGATTTTGTAGAAGTCTATCAAATTCTGTCCAGATCGAGTGATATTTAAATATATGTATTTGGGACAAACCTTTATATATAGACCCCAACACATTTGACGGATATGGTATCGAAAATTTAGATCTACAAAGTGATGCAGGGTATAATATAGTCGGCCCCGCCCGACTTTAGACTTTACTCACTTGTTTAATAATGGGATCAATATAAGTGGCATACTTACCCCGTAGGTGCAATATCAACTACAGCCAGTGTTGCTAAAAGTAGGGGGAATTCCCTATATGTAGGCTTTTTCTAAGGGCGTTTTCGTTTCGCAAAAAATATGTTGCCTTGGTGTTACACTACTTTTTTCCTCATTGTTTTTTCGCCCAAATGATATTGTCATTCCAAAGTTATTGTTAATTCATAATATTGTAAGGGATACCGGATCCAAAATCTAAGATAGTGTCCTTGATATTTTGCAATCAATTACGAGAATGTTGCACC
Source organism: Haematobia irritans (assembly GCF_050003625.1). NCBI lineage: Eukaryota > Metazoa > Arthropoda > Insecta > Diptera > Muscidae > Haematobia > Haematobia irritans. The sequence goes on from NC_134400.1 coordinate 131,561,477, forward strand.
TTTTTTCCCAATCGAAATCGCCATAATATTTAGCGTCTTGTAGGGCCACAATGTAGGGACATTTTCACTCAACGCAATTTGTAATACTTTTTACATTTTGGTGGCTCTAGATTAGGAAATTAGAAGCCGGCAAGGCTTGATCTTTAACAATGTGTGGTAGCAACAGTTACCACTCGTGCCAAAAAAAAAAATCTAACAAAATTGGAAGATTACCACAAATTACCATAAATCTACCAAACAAATATTTCTATAGAAATTTTTGTCAAAATTTTGTCAACATTTTATTTCTACAGAAAATTTTGTCAAAATTGTATTTCTATAGAAATTTTTTTCAAAATATTATTTCTATAAAAAAATTTTCTCAAAATTTTATTTCTATGGATTTTTTTTTCTCAAAATTTTATTTCTATAGAATTTATTATCAAAATGTTATTTCTATAGAAAAATTTCTCAAAAAAATTTGTTTATAGAAACTTTTTCCAAAATTTTATTTCTATAGAGATTTAACAAAAAATTACTTTTTTTGGTAGAATTCTGCCAACTGTGGCAACCGTTGTGGTAATACAAATTTATTTTCTAAGTTATATACGTTGCATTTTCATCTTTTAAGATAAAAAGGACTTAGAACCATTTTTGTTTTTTAAAATTTGTTTAAATTTAACGAAAATATTGTAGGGAAAAAATTGTTTGGGAATGTATGGGAAAGTTGGGAACTTTTTTGTCCTTGTAGGGTAAGCCGAACATTTTCCCTGGTAAAACTGACTATGTCAGATTGAGACAAAGCACCCATAAACATGTACCCCTTAATTTTCTTAAATATGCAACTGCGGTTTATCTCCCACACCTATATCAATGTTACCCCACAAATGCTTATGTTTACTAATTCAGTAAGGGTGGTTTAGGGTATGATATAGTCGGCCCCGCCCAACTTTCTATTTTACTTACTTGTTTCAATTATTAATTTGATCAAAGTTTTACTGTTGATATTCAAATAATCTAAAAATCTAAATATTCAACTTTAATACACTTCAGGCTCACAGTATCCTTTCCTTCAAATAAAGACCTTTGAAATGTCTACAAGAGAAATAAATTTAGGTTGTGTGTCCTTGACATCTTCCAGATGATGGAAGACCCACGAAAAGAAAATCAAAAAAAGCAACAAAAAAAAAAAGACCTACAAACATACAACTATCGGCAATAGGAATAGTATCCCTTAGCAATATTGTGCACGTACATTAGTGGAGGCGAAGGAACTTTTATGATATGATTTCTTTGTCTTGGTCGAAATGAGTACATCATCATCCTCATCAGCGTCATGACCGAGTTTTTAAGTTATAGTTCTGTCATTGTTTTTTCCCTTCCAACTACTCTTGTGGAGGGGGCTATATTCGTTAAGAAGAATGAGTTTGAAATGATTGCAACGGAAACGGAAGACAACTTTCACTGTCTCACAATACAAACAACGCTGAAGAAGAAGATGAAGAAGAAATAAATGCGCCAAGAAACCAACCATTCAACAAAGGTACATGTCTTGAAGCAAGTGTCTTAAAGGCGATACATCACAAGAATAAGATGAAGAAAAAGACGAAAATGGAAGGAATTTCCAAATTGTTTTTGATTGTAGTATAACCCAAATGGATTGTGTGTTGTGGCGATTGTTTACATCATGAAATGGGCTTTTGATGTCTTTTTCAAGAGAAATCGATCGAGAAAAAAGTGTAACGTAATAAAATGAAAGTTTTCGTTTGATTTCATTTGTATTCGATAAACAACAAATAATTTGAGAAAATACGTCAATGAGGTATACCAGGTCATTGGCGAACAATATACAATTATTAAGAATTAAGGAAAGAGGGTTGCCCTTTATTGTTCTTCAAAATATTCCCAATTAAGATATACACTCAAAAAACAAGTGAACCCTATATAGCACTACATTTAATTTAATTCTATTTTATTTCATTGAATTATTACGTTTTGAGAAAATATTGTTGCCTTTAATAATTTTTTTATCCACCACCATAGAATGGTAATGGGGGTGTAATAAGTTTGTCATTCCGTTTGTAGCACACCGAAATATCGATGTAAATTATATATTCGTGATTAGGGAGAATTTCTCCGGATATAACCATGTCCCTCTGTCTGTTCTTAATCGCACTACAGGTCTTCAATGATGGCGCTTTCCACCTGCAATTTGGCACATATTTGTTTTTGTTTGTAGGCAGGTCAAGTTCGATGATATTTTATATGTCATATAGCCCCCATATGTTATAAACCAATCAAAAGATTTGATCTCTGGAGCCTTTTGGAAAAGCAAAATTCATCCGATCTGGTAGAAACTGGGTACGTGGTGTTAGTATATGGTCTTTAACAACCCATAATTATATATTTAGCCCCCGTATAAACCGATCCTAACCTAAGATGCTCCAAATCTTAGGTTCGGTTAGCCCGATGTATCAGGCTCATTTAGGCTATTGAGTCCATTGTGCTGCCCATTGTGCTACAGACTGCTGCTCGATCAATCGATTTAGCATTTTAGACCTACAAATACACCCAGAAAAAAGTAACCACTTCTTTAATTTAAAACAAGTAAGGGAAGTCTAATGTCGGCCGGGGCCGACTATATTATACCCTGCATCACTTTGTAGATCTAAATTTTCGATACCATATCACATCCGTCAAATGTGTTGGGGGCTATATATAAAGGTTTGTCCCAACTACATACATTGAAATATCACTCGATCTGGACAGAATTTGATAGACTTCTACAAAATCTATAGACTCAAAATTTAAGTCGGCTAATGCACTAGCGTGGAACACAATGTTAGTAAAAAACATGTAAGGAAAGTGTAAAGTCGGGCGGGGCCGATTATATTATACCCTGCATCACTTTGTAGATCACAATGTTCGATACCATATCACATCCGTCAAATGCATTGGGGGCTATATATAAAGGTTTGTCCCAAATACATACATTTTAATATCACTCGATCTGGACAGAATTTGATAGACTTCTACAAATTCTATAGACTCAAAATTTAAGTCGGCTAATGGACTAGGGTGAAACACAATGTTAGTAAAAAGATTTAAATCTGTATCAATTTTAAGGAAACTTCACAAAAGTTTATTTATGATTTATCGCTCGATATATATATATATATATATATATATATATATATATATATATATATATATATATATATATATATATATATATATATATATATATATATATATATATATATATATATATATATATATATATATATATATATATATATATATATATATATATATATATATATATATATATATATATATATATATATATATATATATATATATATATATATATATATATATATATATATATATATATATATATATATATATATATATATATATATATATATATATATATATATATATATATATATATATATATATATATATCGAGCGATAAATCATAAATAAACTTTTGTGAAGTTTCCTTAAAATTGATACAGATTTAAATCTTTTTACTAACATTGTGTTTCACCCTAGTCCATTAGCCGACTTAAATTTTGAGTCTATAGAATTTGTAGAAGTCTATCAAATTCTGTCCAGATCGAGTGATATTAAAATGTATGTATTTGGGACATATATATATATATATATATATATATATATATATATATATATATATATATATATATATATATATATATATATATATATATATATATATATATATATATATATATATATATATATATATACATATATATGGGAGCTATATCTAAATCTGAGCCGATTTCTTCCACAATCAATAGGGATCTATTCTGAGCCAAACCACATACTTGTGAAAAATCTGAACCGATTTCTTCCAAAATCAATAGGGATCGATTTTGAGCCAAACCACATACTTGTGAAAAATTTGAAGTCGATTGGACTAAAACTGCGACCTAGACTTTGATTACAAAAATGTGTTCACGGACATGACTATATCAGGGAGCACACCCTGAGCATTTTTGCCAAAGACACCATGTGTCTATCTCGTCTCCTTCTGGGTGTTGCAAACATATGCACTAACTTATAATACCCTGTTCCACAGTGTGGCGCAGGGTATAATGAACTCATTGTGAAGAAAGTTGAACTTCGTGTAGCGCCAAAGAGATTTTTATTTGTGTGAACGATGTGATTTTCGTAGAAATTATGTAGAATGCATTCCATATATTAGTTAACATTTTCCTACATTTATGTACCACTATACTACAGAATGAAAAAATTTAACTGAATTGAATTCATATATGGATTGATTTTATTGAACTTTTTTCATTCATTTGAACAAATCTTACATATTTGTGGTAAACCTTTTACTTCAAAATTAGAACTGCTTGCCTTCGTTTTTAAATACAGTTTTATTTATTTGTATTTCTATTTTATTTATGTATATTTATACCCTTCACCACTACTGTGGTACAGGGTATAATAAGTTTGTGCACTTGTATGTAACGCCAAGAAGGAAAAGTCTGAGACCCATCGTTTAGTATACCGATCGTCTTAGAATTAAATTCTGAGTCGATTTAGTGATGTCCGTCTGTCTGTCTGTCCGTCTGTCTGTCTGTCTGTCTGTCTGTTGATGTATTTTTGTGTGCAAAGTACAGCTCACAGTTTTATTCCGATTGTCCTAAAATTTGGTATAGGGTCCTGTTTCGGCTCAAAGACGATCCCTATTGATTTTGGAAAAATCGGTTCAGATTTAGATATAGCTGCCATATACATTTTTCACCGATCTGGTCATAATTGGCGTGTATATCAACCGATCTTCCTAAAATTCCGTACATCCGAATATTTTCTCGAAAAACTTGCAAAATATCAGCCAAATCGGTTGAGATTTAGATATAGCTCCCATATATAGCTTTCGCCCGATTTACACTCATTTGCCGGCAGAGGCCAATTTTTTGCTCCTATTTAGTTGAAATTTTGCACAAGGAGTAGAATTAGCATTGAGCTATGCGTGCCAAATTTGGTTGAAATCGGTTCAGATTTAGATATAGCTCCCATATATAGTTGTCGCCCGATTTACACTCATATGACCACAGAGGCCAATTTTTTGCTCCTATTTAGTTGAAATTTTGCACAGGGAGTAGAATTAGCATTGTAGCTATGCGAAATCGGTTCAGATTTAGATATAGCTCCCATATATATGCGTTTCTGATTTCGACAAAAATGGTCAAAATACCAACATTTTCCTTGTAAAATCGCCACTGCTTAGTCGAAAAGTTGTAAAAATGGCTCTAATTTTCCTAAACTTCTAATACATATATATCGAGCGATAAATCATAAATAAACTTTTGCGAAAATTCCTTAAAATTGCTTCAGATTTAAATGTTTCCCATATTTTGTTACTAACATTGTGTTCCACCCTAGTGCATTAGCCGACTTAAATTTTGAGACTTTAGATTTTGCAGAAGTCTATCAAATTCTTCCAGATCGAGTGATATTTAAATGTATGTATTTGGGACAAAGCTTTATATATAGCCCCCAACACATTTGACGGATGTGATATGGTATCGAAAATTTAGGTCTACAAAGTGGTGCAGGGTATAATATAGTCGGCACCGCCCGACTTTAGACTTTCCTTACTTGTTTTTACTAACATTGTGTTCCACCCTAGTGCATTTAGCCGACTTAAATTTTAAGTCTATAGATTTTGTAGAAGTCTATCAAATTCTGTCAAGATCGAGTGATATTTAAATGTATGTATTTGGGACAAACCTTTATATATAGCCCTCAACACATTTGACGGATCTGATATGGTATCGAAAATTTAGATCTACAAAGTGGTGCAGGGTATAATATAGTCGGCCCCGTCCGACTTTAGACTTTCCTTACTTGTTTTTGGTTAGTTTTTATAAAATGTTTTTACATCCTGTAGAAGAATCGAAGTTTATCACAAAAAATATATAAATTTCTTCCAAACAAACTTCCTTACAGCGAAGAGCAATTGGGAAACGATATTCGTGTGTCTACAATTTCATTTTGGAGGAAAGAATTATCTTTTTTGTGTGTACACTATTGCACTATTTAATGCGTTTGAACCAATTATCGAAGGTCTTTCCCATTCTTATTGAGGGATCTAGAAAACATACATCCGAAACAGATTTTTTTTGTTGGATGATTGCGAATTAAACTGTGTTTGCTGTAGGTTGCTTAGTTTAGGAGATATGAGCAAACGAAGTTTTGCATAAAAATTTAAATTTTTCAGGACATTTTCAAAAATGTTGATTTTTTCAGGATACATTTGGGGGTGATCACGAATTAATTTGCTTTTCGCGTTCGCTTAGGAGTAGGAGATATCAGCAAAATAAGTTTTTCCTATAAAATTTTCGATGTTTTCAAGATATTGAAAAGATTTAAAAAATTAGATGGTGGCATGGAATTACCTTGTGTCGTTACCCCATAGTTGCGTAACGTCAAATTTAAACAATGGAAACATCAAAAATTTATTGTATTATATATATATTTGTTAGTGAAACAAATAACCTTCTTAACACATGGAGCAAAAAGATGGAAATTTAACCTTGGGCGATTTGGTCACTATTGCCCTGGGAGGCACTAATCTAACTTGCGAACATTTAGGCATATTGCAAAATGTCCTACTGCTTCTTCTGAGAAAACTTGGATGTGAGGAAGAAAAAGTTCAAATATATGGATTCGATGGAAAATGCCTCAAGGAGATTTTGGGCAAATGTCAACAGCCTCTCATCAAAATGTCCTCCCTGAATAAGGAAACTTTTCAAACTTATTTCACAATCCTTGAAGATTTAAATACCCGAGTACAGGCAATGCAACAAAAATTGGATAGACATTTTGCTGAAATAAAGAGCCGATGTGCCAGTAATGAATTTAAGGCAAGGTTTTGGGATATTTACGCATCACCCACCGAGGATTTGTGTACCCTCTATAGTGAATATAACAAGGAATTTTGCACAATGGCTCAGAATCCTACATTTAATAGAGAGATGCGTCGTCGCGTGACAAAACCTGTGCTAGAGCGTATGCAAATTTTTGAAGAACAAATTGAAGAAATACGAGGAAAATTGCAGGGTATAAACGTAATGGCCGATAAGGCCAATGAAAAATTAAAAATTTTACCCTCATTAATAGGTGAGATTGAAAGTAAACGCCATGAAATCGATAAACAACAATTGGTAGTAAGGCAAGCAATAAACGAAATCGAAGAAATGTTGAATAGCAAATTAGATCGAATTACTTTACCGGCATTGCGAAAATATATGGAGCATCGTTTTCAAGCAATCGACGATCATATATCCTCCCTTAAGAATTCAAAATTCAATTGTCCTTCTGCGACTAAACTTGATTTCAGTAACGAAAACTATTGTATTTCATGTAGTAGAGATAATGCGTTAAAGCCTCAATTTAAACAAAGTCTAAATTTTGCCTATGAACAAAAATGTCCAATTGCTTTGCCTAAGAAAGAACCTAGCCTTTTGGATCGCATGGATAAAATTAAAGTGAAGACTTATAAAATAGTAGGTAAGCTTGAACTTTAACAACCCGAAATTCGCTATTCCCCCATATATGAAGAAGTACTTTTCTAGCCCCGTTGCACAAGGCAGGGAGACCTTTTGACGTGAACAATTACACTAGCCAACTGTAGCATAATTTTTCTCATTGATTTTGACCTACTAAACACGAAAATGAGTTTTAAAAAATGTTCTGTCGATTGGTTTTCGAGATAAAAATTTTTGAACATTTTTTTTTTTAATTTTTGGAGGTACACTTACAATATCTCCGCCCGACTTTAGACTTTACTTACTTGTTTTATAATTTTTTTGGTAAAAGACCGAAAAGACCAAATCAACGCCCAAAAAAAATGAGTAGAAACAAAGATATAACTGTACATTTTATGCCATGTGGAAAACGGCGTTGATGCGTTGATTTGGTCTTTTCGGTCTTTTACCAAAAAAATTATAAAACAAGTAAGTAAAGTCTAAAGTCGGGCGGAGCCGACTATATTATACCCTTCACCACTATGTAGTTGTGTTACCATCTCAACTACTTCAAATTTGCTGGGATCTTTGTAAAGGTTTGCATTTCCACTTTAATGGAGACAATTTTTTGTACTTTTACAAAAACTCTATATTTAAAATTTAAATCGGCTAACGCCCTGGGATGAAACACAATGTTAATAAAAAATATGGGAAATATGAAGCGAGAGAAATTTTAATGCAATTGTACAAAAGAGCATTTATGATTTATCAGGTGATACATATGTATTCGAGATATAGGACAATTTTAGTAATGTTTAAAATTGTTGCTACTTAGCAGTGGCGATTTTACAAGGATATTGGTTAGATCCCGCCAAGATATATGGCCAAGAGTGGGTTGTGATATATTATTTGGTCAAGTCGGGCGACTTGGAGCCTTATTTAAAACTCAACCGTTCTGTGGAAATTCTGGCATTACAGCGTTTAGGATATGACTAAGATGTGGAGAAATCATCACAGAATTTTGTGTCAAGTGTGGGAATTTTGGCCATATTTGTATAAACCGGAAAAACGAATATATGGAGGCTTTATCTAAATCTGAACCAAATTAGATCAAACTTGACACACTTAAATATCATATTAAATATATTCTCTGTGGAAACTATCCAGTGGAAAATCTCATTGAAAATGGGTCTAAAATATGAAACAGTCTACCATACTTCCCCAACTCTGGTGTACGTATATATGGGAGCTATATATAATCTGAACCGATTTTGACAAAATTTGACATGCATAGTTAGAATAATAATTCTGCAACCTCTGCAAAATTTCACGTAAATGGAGTATAACTATAGCCTCCGTGACCATATGAGTGTAAATCGGGCGAAAGATGTATATGGGAGCTATATCTAATCTGAACCGATTTCAACCAAATTTGGCACACTTACCGATACTATTAAACGTACACCTTGTGCAAAATTTGAAGCAATTCAGGGCAAAACTCTGGCTTTTGAGGCCATATAAGTCCAAATCGGACGAAAGACATATATGGGAGCTATATCTATATATGAACCGATTTCAACCAAATTTAGCACATTTACCGATACTATTAAACGTACTCCTTGTGCAAAATTTGAAGCAATTCAGGGCAAAACTCTGGCTTTTGTGGCCATATAAGTCCAAATCGGACGAAAGATATATATGGGAGCTATATCTAAATCTGAACCGATTTGTATAATATTTTGCAAGTTTCTAAAGACTCATCAAATGTTCGGATGCACGTAATTTGAAGAACATCGGTTGATAAACACGCCAATTATAACCAGATCGGGGATAAATATATATCAAAGCTATATCTAAATCTGAACCGATTTTTTCCAAAATCAATAGCGATCGTCTTTGTTCCCCAAAACGACCCTGTGCCAAATTTGAGGACGATCGGACTTAAACAGCGACCTGTACTTTGCGCACAAAAATACATGAACAGACAGACAGACGGACGGACAGACAGACAGACAGACAGATAGACATCGCTAAATCGACTCAGAATTTAATTCTAAGACGATCGGTATACTAAACGATGGGTCTCAGACTTTTCCCTCTTTGCGTTACATACAAATGCACAAACTTATTATACCCTGTACCACAGTAGTGGTGAAGGGTATAAAAATTATTTTCTGAGAATGAGTTGTCGACGGATCAATTTTCTTTAATTTGAGTAGTAGTAGGATCAGATAGGTCAAAGAAGACGAAAAATAGGCTCAAAATTGTAAGTGTACCTCCAGAAATTAAAAAAAAAGTTCAAAAATTTGTATCTCGAAAACCAATCGACAGAAAATTTTTTAAAACTCATTTTCGTGTTTAGTAGGTCCAAAACAATGGGAAAAAGTATACTAGAAACAAATAAAAGAGAAAATTTTGTTATTTGTGACCTAGTGTTATAGAGGATATTTTGTTCCGACGAAAAAAAAGTAACTGTTTTATAGGAAGAATGAACTACCTCGCACGAAAATTGAACTAAATTTTACTCCACATTTTGAGATTTCCACAAAGCGTTGTTAAAACCAGGACATTTTAATACCCTGTTGTACTTTTTAACTGCAGTTCACGAAATTACATAATCTCAAAGAAAAAGAAGAATAAGAAAAAATTAACTAAAAGTAAAGAAGAAAATCATTGGCGCCAAATCATCACCATTTTAACCATACAGTAGTTTATTCTTACTTGTTTTGGGGGGAATCGTACGAAAATCTTCTCTTGCTTTAGTTCATATTAAACTTATCTGTAAGGTCATTGAACTTTATACTCACGTTTAGTTCATAAAATTTTTGAGACATACCTAAAAAAATTAAGATTTCATTAAGCTGTGGAAAATTTCGATGAAAATAATAAAATTTAACTACAAGCCAATAAATTTTTTGCAAAAAAAATAAGTTAAATTTAGGGTTAGTTTAACTACGGAAATTTTTTCTGTGTAAAGAATTGGTATAAAAACTATACTCAATATGAAAATCAGATAATACAAGGATTAGTACTCGTAAATGTATTTGGCAAGCAAATTTTTATACCCTCCACCATAGGATGGGGGGTATATTAACTTTGTCATTCCGTTTGTAACACATCGAAATATTGCTCTAAGACCCCATAAAGTATATATATTCTGGGTCATGGTGAAATTCTGAGTCGATCTAAGCAGGTCCGTCCGTCCGTCTGTTGAAATCACGCTAACTTCCGAACGAAACAAGCCATCGACTTGAAACTTGGCACAAATAGTTGTTTTTGATGTAGGTCGGGTGGTATTGCAAATGGGCCATATCGGTCCACTTTTACGTATAGCCCCCATGTAAACGGACCTCCAGATTTGGCTTGCGGAGCCTCTAAGAGAAGCATATTTCATCCGATCCGGCTGAAATTTGGTACATGGTGTTGGTATATGGTCTCTAACAACCATGCAAAAATTGGTCCACATCGGTCCATAATTATATATAGCACCCAAATAAACCGATCCCCAGATTTGGCTTGAGGAGCCTCAAAGAGTAGCAAATTTCATCCGATCGTGCTGAAATTTGGTACATGGTGTTGGTATATGGTCTCTAATAACCATGCAAAAATTGATCCACATCGGTCCATAATTATATATAGCCCCCAAATAAACCGATCCCCAGATTTGGCTTGAGGAGCCTCAAAGAAAAGCAAATGTCACCCGATACGGCTGAAATTTGGTACATGGTTTTTGTATATGGTCTCTAACAACCATGCGGGAATTGGTCCATATCGGTCCATAATTATATGTAGCCCCATATAAACCGATCCTCAGATTTGACCTCCGGAGCCCCTTGGAAGAGCAAAATTCATCCGTTCCGGTTGAAATTTGGTACGTGGTGTTAGTATATGGTCTTTAGCAACCATGCAAACATTGGTCCATACCGGTCTTAATTATATATAACCCCCATTTAAACCGATCCCCAGATTTGATCTCCGGAGCTATTGGAGGAGCAAAATTCATCCGACTCGGTTGAAATTTGGTACATTGCGCTAGGAAAAAATTGTTCCATATCGGTCTATAGTTATATATAGCCAATCTCCAAAAATAATCTACCAACATTTTATTTCTATAGAAAATGTTGTCAAAATTTTATTACTATACAAAATTTTATTGCTATGTTATACAAAATTTTGTCAAGCTTTTATTTCTATAGAAAATTTTGTCAAGCTGAATTATTTACGTATTTAATCGGCCTCATGGTGTTAGTAGAGGGTCTCTAACAACCATGCAGGATCCATAATTATATGTAGCCCCATATAAACCGATCCCCACATTTGACCTCCGGAGCTTTTGGAGGAGCAAAATTCATCCGATCCGGTTGAAATTTGGTACGTCGTGAAATTTGGTACTTTGTGCTAGTATATGGCCGCTAACGACCATGCCAAAATTGGTCCATATCGGTCTATAGTTAATAATCTACCAAAATTTTATTACCATAGAAAATTTTGTCAAAATTTTATTACTATAGAAAATATTGTCAACATTTTATTGCTATAGAAAATTTTGTTAACATTTTATTACTATATACAAAATTTTGTCAACATTTTATTTCTATAGAAAATTTTGTCAAAATTTTATTTCTGTAAAAAATTTTGTCAAAATTTTATTTCTATAGACAATTTTTCCAAACTGAATTATATACATATATAATCGGCCTTTTTTAATATATATCCCGTATGGACTAACTTACAATTGAGAAGACGGTGTTAAGAAGTTTTAAGATACCTTGCCATCGGCAAGTGTTACCGCAACCCAAGTAATTCGATTGTGGATGACAGTCTTTAGTACAAGTTTCTATGCAGTCCATGGTGGAGGGTACATAAGACTCGGCCTGGCAGAACGTACGGCCGTATATACTTGTCCTACCTCTTTTCTTCCCTAAGTGTTTCTTCGACTTTGCCTTACGAACTTACGAATGCTTATCGACAATTTCTAATTTGATAGAATTTAATTCTCATGTTATTCGGCAGTTTGTGCTTGATATTATTTATATGGATTTCAGTAAGACATAGACCAGGGTTAAAGCTTGTACATACGACAAGCACAAAACTGCATAATTTGTAGAGACTTTTTTGAGATTTTTCAAAGTCCAATCGGAGGTACCCTAAGGTATTGATATGGGACCAATTTTCTTTTTAGGCATACACTAAACCAGAGAGATCAGGGTATACCTTGTACTTAATTTGATAATTAATATTCAATTCTTCCCATATTCATTCAATTATTATGATTATTTATCCTGTCATCTCCAGCCATGCCTTTTACATCATCTATGTCTGCCGGCGATGGAAATTGTGCAGATGGTATTACGCAAAAATTACGCAGTACTGGTCATTATGTGCATAGCTATACAAGCCACGATGTGTATCGGCCCCAAGATTCTATGGATTTGAAACCTTTGATAACAGTTGTTGAGAATGATCATGTGAAATTAATGCGACGCATTCGATCTTTTCATTTAAACCAATAGTTGATGGCTTTATCTGGTATAAATTTCAGTTCTAAATCATATGTTAACTCAAGTCCAACATTTATGTGATTATAGTATTCCAAAATTTAAAATACGAAAATGTTCAATAGATAACCAAACTGATAGGCAACATGTAGAGGGCCCACGAGAACTTTTTAATAATAAAATGCTTATCCCAAAATTCGCGAAAAAAATCGTAAACGCCGAGAAGACTTAAGATAACCATCACCATGCTTATCCCAAAATTCGCGAAAAAAATCGTAAACTTCGAGAAGACTTAAGATAACCATCACCATGTTATGTTTCAAGTGCACAATTTTACTTTTCCCGGGGCACATGGAAGGTATGTATAATTTACTACATGATATTGAACGAATTTCCACTCTATATTTCACCAAATTTTATGGAAGAGCGTTCGATATAGTGCAGCAACAGTACTTTGACATCTCAACAGGGACGATTTCAGAGAATGTATCGATTACCACTTCAGTGAGCTCACGCCCCTCCAAACGTTCATGGTGTCCAAAGGATGTTTCCAGACATCATCAATGCAGTAGTCGCTCGCTTCTTATCCGCTGGTCGATTGGCCCAGGTGAAGCCCAACTTACCAGCAGAAGTTGCAAGACTCGCAAACGAGCATGATTGATGCCGTCGTTCTAAACATGCTGATCATAGAATAAGGGAACTGAATCAGTAGATTGTTAAGATGAAATGAGGAATGACGGAATATCGATCACTTTTGGCAACGTGACGGTGAGGTTTTCAACTGACAGTTTATTGATCATCGTTAGAGAAATAGATCGAAGGTTAAAGTAGCAGCCAGATTAAGTTTCAGGCTCACTTAGACTATTCGGTCCATTGTGATAAATAATTCGAAAAGGAGAGCTATCCGTCGCTAGTGACACACCACAATTTACCTCAGCCAATGTTATCAACAACGTGAACCCATTTGAGGCGCTGGGCCCCGACGGAATTACAATGTTAATGTTGAACCATCTGGAAATACTGGGAGTCGAGTACTTTACCAGACTCCTCAATTTGTGCTCGGAATCACTTTTAATAGCAGATGTCTGAAAAACCTGTAGGGGTGATTCGAGTACTAAAGCCAGACTCGAGCAAGGGTGAATCATACAGGCCGATCTCCTTTCTCTCGCAAGTAGCCAAGACATTTAAGGCACTATTCCTTCCCAGCTATGTGGAGAATTTTCCAGCTGCCATCCACCAACATGGATGGCACAACAACTGTTTTGCATGCCATAACAGCATACATAAGTAGAGGACTCAGCAAACCCATGTCGTGTCACAGAAAAGCTAGACCATGCGAGGACTTCGAACATGCGTCCTTACCGGAGGGAACCAAACATGAGATTCCTACTTATTTGTGAGAATGCCATTTGTAATATAAGTCCCCGGTCTAACAAAGAAAAACACATTTTCTTTTTTTTGTCAAAATTCGTTTTTATACCCTCCACCATAGGATGGGGGTATATTAACTTTGTCATTCCGTTTGTAACACATCGAAATATTGCTCTAAGACCCCATAAAGTATATATATTCTGGGTCGTGGTGAAATTCTGAGTCGATCTGAGCATGTCCGTCCGTCCGTCTGTTGAAATCACGCTGACTTCCGAACGAAACAAGCTATCGACTTGAAACTTGGCACAAGTAGTTGTTTTTGATGTAGGTCGGATGGTATTGCAAATGGGCCATATCGGTCCACTTTTACGTATAGCCCCCATATAAACGGACCCCCAAATTTGGCTTGCGATTGCTCTAAGAGAAGCAAATTTCATCCGATCCGGCTGAAATTTGGTACGTGGTGTTAGTATCTACAATCATGCAAAAATTGGTCCATATCGGTCAACTTTTACGTATAGCCCCCATATAAATGGACACCCAAATTTGGCTTGCGATTGCTCTAAAAGAAGCAAAATTAATCCGATCAGGCTGAAATTTGGTACGTGGTGTTAGTATATGGTCTCTAACAACCATGCAAAAATTGGTCCATATCGGTCCACTTTTACGTATAGCCCCCATATAAACGGACCCGCAAATTTGGCTTGCGATTGCTCTAAGAGAGGCAAATTTCATCCGATCCGGCTGAAATTTGGTACATGATGTTAGTATATGGTCTCTAACAACCATTCAAAAATTGTTGCACATCGGTCCATAATTATATATAGCCCCCATATAAACCGATCCCCCGATTTGGTTTGCGGAGCCTCTAAGAGACGCAAATTTCATCCGATCCGGCTGACATTTGGTACATGGTGTTGGTATATATTCTCTAATGACCATGTAAAAATTATATATAGCCCCCATATACAATCATGCAAAAATTGGTCCATATCGGTCAACTTTTACGTATAGCCCCCATATAAATGGACACCCAAATTTGGCTTGCGATTGCTCTAAAAGAAGCAAAATTAATCCGATCAGGCTGAAATTTGGTACGTGGTGTTAGTATATGGTCTCTAACAACCATGCAAAAATTGGTCCATATCGGTCCACTTTTACGTATAGCCCCATATAAACGGACCCGCAAATTTGGCTTGCGATTGCTCTAAGAGAGGCAAATTTCATCCGATCCGGCTGAAATTTGGTACATGATGTTAGTATATGGTCTCTAACAACCATTCAAAAATTGTTGCACATCGGTCCATAATTATATATAGCCCCCATATAAACCGATCCCCCGATTTGGTTTGCGGAGCCTCTAAGAGACGCAAATTTCATCCGATCCGGCTGACATTTGGTACATGGTGTTGGTATATATTCTCTAATGACCATGTAAAAATTATATATAGCCCCCATATACAATCATGCAAAAATTGGTCCATATCGGTCAACTTTTACGTATAGCCCCCATATAAATGGACACCCAAATTTGGCTTGCGATTGCTCTAAAAGAAGCAAAATTAATCCGATCAGGCTGAAATTTGGTACGTGGTGTTAGTATATGGTCTCTAACAACCATGCAAAAATTGGTCCATATCGGTCCACTTTTACGTATAGCCCCATATAAACGGACCCGCAAATTTGGCTTGCGATTGCTCTAAGAGAGGCAAATTTCATCCGATCCGGCTGAAATTTGGTACATGATGTTAGTATATGGTCTCTAACAACCATTCAAAAATTGTTGCACATCGGTCCATAATTATATATAGCCCCCATATAAACCGATCCCCCGATTTGGTTTGCGGAGCCTCTAAGAGACGCAAATTTCATCCGATCCGGCTGACATTTGGTACATGGTGTTGGTATATATTCTCTAATGACCATGTAAAAATTATATATAGCCCCCATATAAGCCGATCCCCAGATTTGACCTCCGGAGCCTCTTGGCGGAGCAAAATTCATCCGATCTGGTTGAATTTTGGAACATGGTGTTAAAATGTGGTCTCTAACAAACACGCAAGAATTGGTCCATATCGATCCATATTTATATATAGCCCTCATATAAACCGTTCCCCAGATTTGATCTCCGGAGCCTCTTGGCGGAGCAAAATTCATCCGATCCGGTTGAAATTTGCAACGTGGTGTTTGTATAAGGCCGCTAATAACCATGCCAAAATTGGTCCATATCGGTTCATAATCATGGTTGCCACTCCAGCCAAAAATAATCTACCAAAATTTTATTTTTATAGAAAACATTGCTAAAATGTTATTTCTATAGAAAATTTTGCCAAAATTTTATTTCTATAGAAAATTTTGTCAAAATTTTATTTCTATAGAAAATTTTGTCAAAACTTTATTTCTATAGAAAATTTTGTCAAAATTTTACTTCTATAGAAAATGTTGTCAAAATTTTATTTTGTCAAAATTTTATTTCTATAGAAACTTTAAACTTAATTTTATACGTATTTAATCGGTCCTTTTGTAGTTTAATATATACCACGTATGGACTATGTGGTATATATTACGTTGTTAGGAAGTTTTATGATACCTTGCCATCGGCTTCAGTAGACGTTTCTACACAATGCATGGTGGAGGATACATAAGCTTCGGCCTGGCCGAACTTACGGCCGTATATACTTGTTATTATTCAACATAGTTCCCTTCAAGGGCGATACAACGAATATAACGACCTTCCAATTTTTTGATACCATTTTGGTAGTACTCCTTCGGTTTCGCCTCAAAATAAGCCTCAGTTTCGGCGATCACTTGCAGCCAATGCGAGCATCCTTTTGAGGTCTGAGAACAAGAGAAAGTCGCTGGGGCCAGATCTGGTGAATACGGTGGGTGGGGAAGCAATTCGGAGCCCAGTTCATGAAGTTTTGCCATTGTGCTCAATGACTTGTGGCACGGTGCGTTGTCTTGGTGGAACAACACTTTTGTCTTCTTCATATGGGGCCGTTTTGCCGCGATTTCGACCTTCAAACGCTCCAATAACGCCACCTAATAGTCATTGTTGATGGTTTTTCCCTTCTCAAGATAATCGATAAAAACTATTCCATGCGCATCCCAAAAAAAACAGAGGCCATTACTTTGCCAGCGGACTTTTGAGTCTTTCCACGCTTCGGAGACGGTTCACCGGTCGCTGTCCACTCAGCCGACTGTCGATTGGACTCAGGAGTGTAGTGATGGAGCCATGTTTCATCCATTGTCACATATCGACGGAAAAACTTGTGTGTATTACGAGTTAACAGCTGCAAACACCGCTCAGAATCAACACCTTGTTGTTTTTGGTCAAATGTGAGCTCGCGCGGCATCCATTTTGCACAGAGCTTCCGCATATCCAAATATTGATGAATGAGATGACCAACACGTTCCTTTGATATCTTTAAGGCCTTTGCTATCTCGATCAATTTCATTTTATGGTCATTCAAAATCATTTTGTGGATTTTTTTGATGTTTTCCGCGGTAACCACCTCTTTCGGGCGTCCACTGCGTTCACCGTCCTCCGTGCTCATTTAACCACGCTTGAATTTTGCATACCAATCAATTATTGTTGATTTCCCTGGGGCAGAATCCGGAAACTCATTATCGAACCAAGTTTTTGCTTCTACCGTATTTTTGCCCTTCAGAAAACAGTATTTTATCAAAACACGAAATTCCTTTTTTCCATATTTTTCACAATAACAAAAGCTGATTCACAAAAGACGCTCTATCTCACAATCTAATTGACTTACAGACGTCAAATTTTGACATGAAAAATAATATGCATTTAATACAAGCGACGCCATCTATGTGTCAGACCGGGGACTTATCAGCCAACCTGATACCTGTAGCAGATAAAAGAGTTAAAGTGTCTTAGAGTGAAAAAGGATCTTCTCATCTTCGAAACTGTTCAATCACGACTTCTATCTTCTATTGCAGTCTCTGCTGCCAGTGTTGAGATTTTATCATTGCATTCTAACCTTTGGAGCACAATGATAGTAGACCCACTACCAGGATTTGTGAGGCTACAAACATGGGATTCATTGGCGAGATGGGCCAGACATGTCTGGAAATACGAGAAATAATGTGGGGGCAGCACCCATACACAAATAGGAAAAAAACGGGTTATTAATTTTGCCCATCAACAGCTAAAAGTACGAGCTTAACAACGGGTCTTGTAATAAGTCTTTTTCTTCCCTGATGTCAACTACTAGATCTTTTCGATTCTACCTATTTTCCACTCTCGTGGAGGCAAATTATCGTTCCTGATTACGAGCAGGACATCAACTGCAAAATGTCTGTGAGGAAATTTCCACTTATTTCGCTTAAAGACTTCAATGAGACATTCCTCTTTCCACAGTTTAGCTAAAAAGTGGTACAGGACCTTAAGTTTGTGCGACCTATTTATATAATTTAACGACTCAATCGTCGTTTCGGGTTCTTTTAGGGAGATCAAGGAAGTAACTAAGGAGTGTCCTGGGGTTATAGGGATCAGATCGATCGGATTATCACTCATAGGACTGAGGGACCTAGAATTAAGGTTTGCTTCGATTCTGAACTCTTGAGCATGAGACACTTTTTTAATTGCGTTGTGAAACTCTTTACTCCTGCCTCCCAAAGAATACCCACATGTGGCGCGCCAGAGGGAATCCATACAATTGGAAGGCATTAAGAGAGACAAGATTTTGCTTTAAACATTAGAAGCCCCCACAAAAGAATACCCCTAATCAGAAAACCTCTTCGAGAGAAAAATCGATTAAAAATCGCAATAAAACAATTGGTCGACATATCATTTGTAGCGTCCAAATGAATTGTCTTAGTCGCAAAGGACACAAGGTCATATCCTTAGTGATACGACGGCCACTATCAATGTAGGACTTAATATCAAGGGAGCCTGCATAGTCAACTCCAGTTCATGTAAACGTGTGAGATAATGCAATTATCTAAGGGGGAAGACTGGCTATCATTTGGTCAACAGTTTTCATCCAAAACAAAACACATATACAGCAATCATAGATGATTGTTCTGACGAGATTCCTTTGTCTGGGAATCCTAACTTATAATCTTATTAAATTCTAAACTTATCCATACGTACTATACATGATAATTCATTACGAGGAGATGTTTTCATAGAAAATTATTGTGTGCATTCCATGATGGTGGGTATTCAAAATTCGGCAGACCGAACCTTGGCCATATATACTTTTTTTATACCCACCACCATAGAATGGTGACGGGGGTATAATAAGTTTGTCATTCCGTTTGTAACACATCGAAATATCGATTTCCGACTATATAAAGAATATATATTCTTGATCAGGGAGAAATTCTAAGACGATACAAGCATGTCCGTATGTCCATCTGTCTGTTGTAATCACGCTACAGCCTTAAATAATCGTCCTGAAATTTGGCACGGGTTCGTCTTTTGCTTGCAGGCAGGTCAAGTTCGAAGATGGGCTATATCGGTCCAAGTTTTGATATAGTCCCCATATAAACCAACCTCCCGATTTGGGGTCTTGGGCTTATAAAAACTGTAGTTTTTATCGAATTTGCCTGAAATTGGAAATCTAGAGGTATTTATGGACCAAATGGTGCCTATTGGTCCATGTTTTGGTATAGCGCCCATATGGACCGATTTCCCGATTTTGCTTCTTGGTCGTCGAGAAAGTGTATTTTCTATCCGATTTGCCTGTAATTGGAAACCTAGAGGTATTCTAGGACCATAAAGAGGTGTGCCGAAAATGGGATGTATAGGTCCATGTTTTGATATAGCCCCCATATAGACCGATCTTTTATTTCTTGGGCTTCTATAATCCGTAGTTTTAATCCAATTTACTTGAAATTTGAAATCTAGAGGTACACTAAGACCCTAAAGACGTATACCGAATATTGTGGGTACCGGTCCATGTTTTGATATAGCCACCATATAGACCGATCTCCCGATTTTACTTCTTGGGCTTCTAGAATACGTAGTTTTTACCCAATTTGCCTGAAATTGGAAATCTAGAGGTATTCTAGGAAAATAAAGAGATGTGCCGAAAATGGTGATTATCGGTCTATGTTTTGATATTGCCCCCATATAGACCGATCTCCCGATTTTACTTCTTGGACTTCTAGAATCCGTAGTTTTTATCCAACTTGCCTGAAATTTTAAATCTAGAGGTATTCTAGGAAAATAAAGAGATGTGCCGAAAATGGTGATTATCGGACCATGATTTGATATAACCCCCACATAGACCGATCTTTCGATTTTACTTTTTG
The DNA here is from genome assembly GCF_050003625.1 of Haematobia irritans. Taxonomy (NCBI): domain Eukaryota; kingdom Metazoa; phylum Arthropoda; class Insecta; order Diptera; family Muscidae; genus Haematobia; species Haematobia irritans. The sequence continues at coordinate 131,582,127 of NC_134400.1, forward strand.
GGCTTCTAGAATACGTAGTTTTTACCCAATTTGCCTGAAATTGGAAATCTAGAGGTATTCTAGGACCATAAAGGGATATGCCAAATATATTGAGTATCGGGTACAGTTTTTGAAATAGCCCCCTTATAAACCGGCCCTGCGATTTGGGGTCTAGATTCAAGAACTACAATTAAATGTGCTGAATACTGTGTGTATCCTTCCATGTTTTGGTATAACCGAACTCCCGATTTACACCGAACTCCCGATTTAATTCTTTGGGTTTCTAGGAATTGTATACTGGCATACTGTGTGTATCCTTTCATGTCTTGGTACAACATAGCCCCCATTACACCGAACTCCCGATTTAACTCCTAGGGTTTCTAGAAATTGTATACTGGCATTTTAGACCCATAACAAAGTGTATATGCACTGAAAAAAAAGCATACTCGGTTCCAAAGATTTTGTCTTTACTTTAAAAAATTTGGTATTGATTCCGAGCCAAAGAAGCGGAGAATACAAGTAAGGATACTTTTAAGACACAATTCTCTTTTAAATTTAGGTTTTGTGTACTTGCTTTTAGGAAGCAAATTTTAATTTTTCGCTTTCTCAGCTTTTTTTCTTCATATGCTATCAAAGTCCTTTAAAACGAGTTAACGGCAACTTTGTTTTCCAAATTAGGACTCGACTTCCAGTAGAAATTATGCTATGTTTGAAGTAAATAACTTCTTTACAATAAAGTTTTGAAAAACATGTCCTATATTTGAACGATTTTTATACCCTCCATCATAGGATGGGGGTATATTAACTTTGTCATTCCGTTTGTAACACATCGAAATATTGCTCTAAGACCCCATAAAGTATATATATTCTGGGTCGTGGTGAAATTCGGAGTCTAAGAGATCTAAGCATGTCCGTCCGTCCGTCCGTCTGTTGAAATCACGCTAACTTCCGAACGAAACAAGCTATCGACTTGAAACTTGGCACATGTAGTTGTTATCGATGTAGGTCGGATGGTATTGAAAATGGGACATATCGGTCCACTTTTACGTATAGCCCCCATATAAAGGGACCCTCAGATTTGGCTTGTGGAGCCTCTAACAGAAGCATATTTCATCCGATCCGGCTGAAATTTGGTATATGGTGTTGGTATATGGTCTCTAACAATCATGCATAAATTGGTCCACATCGGTCCATAATTATACATAGCCCCCATATAAACCGATCCCCAGATTTGGCTTGCGGAGCCTAAAAGGGAGGTAAATTTCATCCGATCCGGCTGAAATTTGGTACATGGTGTTGGTATATGGTCTCTAACAACCATGCAAAAATTGGTCCATATCGGTCCTTAATTATATATAGCCCCCATATAAACCGATCCCCAGATTTGGCTTGTGGAGCCTCTAAGAGAAGCATATTTCATCCGATGCGGCTGAAATTTGGTACATGGTGTCGGTGTATGGTCTCTAACAATCATGCAAAAGTTGGTCCATATCGGTCCATAATTATATATAGCCCCCATATAAACCGATCCCCAGATTTGGCTTGCGGAGCCAAAAAGGGAGGTAAATTTCATCCGATCCGGCTGAAATTTGGTACATGATGTTGGTATATGGTCTCTAACAACCATGCAAAAATTGGTCCACATCGGTCCATAATTATATATAGACCCCATATAAACCGATCTCCAGATTTGGCTTGCGAAGCCTCAAAAAGAAGCAAATTTCATCCGATCCGCCTGAAATTTGGTACATGATATTGGTATATGGTCTCTAACAACCATGCAAAATTTGGTCCACATCGGTTCATAATTATATATAGCCCCCATATAAACCGATCCCCAGATTTGGCTTGCGAAGTCTCCAAGAGAAGCAAATTTCATCCAATCCGGTTGTAATTTGGAACATGGTGTTAGTATATGATCTTTAACAACCGTGCCAGAATTGGTCCATATCGGTCCATAATTATATATAGCCCCCATATAAAACGTTCTCCAGATTTGACCTCCGGAGCCTCTTGGAGGAGCAAAATTCATCCGATCCGATTCAAATTAGGAACGTGGTGTTAGTATATGGTCGCTAACAACCATACCAAAATGGTTGCACTAGAGCCAAAAATAATCTACCAAAATTTTATTTGTATAGAAAATTTTGTCAAAAATTTTATTTCTATAGAAAATTTTGTCAAAATTTTATTTCTAGAGAAAATTTTGTTAACATTTTATTCGGTTCATCATAAAATTTTCATCATTGTCAAAATTTTATTTCTATAGAAAATTTTGTCAAAATTTTATTTCTATAGAAAATTTTGTCAAAATTTTATTTCTATAGAAAATTTTGTTCAAATTTTATTCGGTTCATAATCATGGTTGCCACTCGAGCCAAAAATAATCTACCAAGATTTTATTTCTATAGAATATTTTGTCAAAAGTTTATTTCTATAGAAAATTTTGTTAAAATTTTAGTTCTGTAGAAATGTTTGTCAACATTTTCTTTCCATAGTAAATTTTGTAAAAATTTTTATTTCTATAGAAAATTTTGTTAAAATTTTATTTCTGTAGAAAATTTTGTCAAAATTTTATGTCTTCTTTGTCAAACTGAATTATATACGTATTGGATCGATCTCTTTTGATTTAATATATACCACGTATGGACTTACATACAATTTAGAAGATAGTGTTAGGAGGTTTTAAAATACCTTGCCATCGGCAAGCGTTACCGCAACTTAAGTAATTCGATTGTGGATGGCAGTGTATAGAAGAAGTTTCTACGCAATCCATGATGGAGGGTACATAAGCTTCGGCCTGGCCGAACTTACGGCGTATATACTTGTTTGTTTTGTAGTCAAGATGCAAAAAGACAACACATTTAAAACCAATTTCATTAAATTTAAAGAATTTTTCTGAATTATTAAAGTCAAGTTGACCTTAGCCTATAAACTTTTTCTTTCATGTTAAGATACCCATTTTTAAGTCAAATCACTTAATTATAAGGACAATACGACTTCATTGAAAAGTTTATCGACTTTTGGACAAGGAAAATAACTTTTTTTAAGAACAATGCGTCTTCTATGCTAAGCAAAATTTGTATTCGTATTTTAAAGACATGAAATCTTTGACCTCACGACAATATTTTTTTCAGTGTGAGTAGTTTTATCGGTCCATTTGGTAAGGCCTCCATATAGACCGATTTCACTTATTGAGGGTATAGCAGGCGCACTGATCATGAAAATTGCTTGAAACTGAATGCAAAATTTTCAGATTTTACTTCTCGCAGTCATTTAAATAATTGGGATGAAAATTCACAGATTTTGGATTTCAAATCAAGGCGTTATTTCATCATTTTCTTGCACTTACAAGAGATGTTTATGATTCCTCTAAAACTCAAACAAAAAATGGTTCTTATAAATCTGAGAATCTGATCTAGTCTTCATAGGTAAAATCTTTACATTTATCTGTAAAATATTTGCCAACAAACCCCCTGAAATTTTCAAAGGAAACTATTATATTTGATTCATGGTGGTGGGTATTTAAGATTCGGCCCTGCCGAACTTACTACTGTATATACTTTTTATACCCTAAACCACATAGTGGTCAGGGTATAATAAGTTTGATCGGCCAAAAAATGTGCCTACCAGACATATTGATTTTAGACCCCATAAAATATATACCGATCGACTCAGAATCGCCTCCTGAGTCGATCTAGCGCTTGTTGTCCGTCCGCCCGTCCTTCGGTCTGTCCATGTATTTGTTGTTCACAGGATTCCGGTCGCAATTATTAACCGATTTTGATGAAATTTGGTACAGGGAGTTTTTTGGGCACAAGGACGAACGCTATTGAATTTGGAAGAAATCGGATCAAATTTAGATATAGCTCCCATATATATGTATCGCCCGATTTTGACAAATGGGGTCACATTGCGCTTTTTTTCAAACGGATCATCACCAAATTTGGCAAAAGGTAATCTTTTCCATCGCCCTTCAAGTCTGCAAAATTTCATTCAAATCGGTTCAGATTTAGATATAGCTCTCATATATATGTATCGCCCGAATTTCCCAAATTTGGCCACAAAACCTTTATTTATCAACCGATATTACTCAAAGTTGGCTAAATATAATCTTCTGTAGCACTAACTATATGTGCAAAAAATCATCGAAATCGGTTCAGATTTAGCTATAGCTCCCATATATATGTACCGCCCGATTTTTCTAAATTTGGCCATAAAACCCTTATTTATCAACCGATCATACCCAAATTTGGCTAATTGTAGTCTTCTATAGCACTAACTATATGTGCAAAAAATCATCGAAATCGGTTCAGATTTAGATATAGCTTCCATATATATGTATAGCCCGATTTTCCCAAATTTGGCCATAGAACCCTTATTTATTATCCGATCTTACTCAAAGTTGGCTAAATCCAGTCCTCTATAGTACTAACTATATGTGCAAAATTTCATCGAAATCGGTTCAGATGTAGATATAGCTCCCATATATGTGTGACCCGATTTTGAAAAATTCGCCCCTAATAACCTTATGTTTGACCATACAGGCCTCATTTCTTAACTGATCTTATTCAAATCTTGCACAAGGTAACCTTTTGTGGTATTAATCAAACCCGCAAAATATTATGGAAATTGGTTCAGATTTAGATATAGCTTCCATATATAGGCATCGCTCGATTTTCCCAAATTTGGCCATAGTACTCTTATTTATTAACCAATGTTACCCAAACTTCAAATTTTGATGTACTAGCCGATCGTACTTATACGTACTTGTAGCTCTTACATAAGAATATTGCTCGATTTTTACAAATTTGTATTTATTACGCACACTAATTTAACGATTTTCTCTTTTTTAATAATGGGCTCAATATTAGTGGTATACTAACTCCGTAGTCGCCATATCAACACAGCCAGTGTTGCTAGAAGTAGGGGAAATTCCCTATAAGTAAGGGTTTTCTAATATATAACGTCTTGTAGGGACGTAGGGCCACAATGTAGGACATTTTCACTCAACACATTTTGTAATAATTTTTACATTTTGGTGGCTCTAGAGGAGGATATTAGAAGCCGGAAAGGCTTGATCTTTAACAATGTGTGGTAAACTTTATTCCTGTAGAGAATTTTGTCAACATTTTATTTCTATAGAACATTTTGTCAAAATTGTATTTCTATAGAATTTTTTTTTTCAAAATATTATTTCTATAAAAATTATTCTCAAAATTTTATTTCTGTAGAATATTTTCTCAAAATTTTATTTCTATAGAATTTAATGTCAAAATTTTATTTCTATAGAAAAATTTCTCACAAAAATTTTTTTATAGAAACTTTTTCCAAAATTTTATTTTTATAGAGATTTAACAAAAAAATTACTAATTTGGGTAGAATTCTACCAGCTGTGGCAACCGTGGTGGTAATACAAATTTATATTCTAAGTTATATACGTTGCATATTCATGTATTAAGATAATAAAGTACTTAGAACCATTTTTGTTTTGTAAAATTTTTTAAATTTAACGAAAAATATAGTAGGGAAAATTGTTTGGGAATGTATGGGAAAGTAGGGAACTTTTTTTGTCCTTGTAGGGTAAACCGAACATTTTCCGTGGCAACATTGACTTTGAGCTATAGTCAGATTGACACAAAGCACTCATAGACATGTACCCCTTAATTTTCTTAAATATGCAACTGCGGTTTATCTCCCAGACCTATATGTTACCCCACTAATGCTTATGATTACTAATTCTGTAATGGTGGTTTAGGGTATGATATAGTCGGCCCCGCCCGACTTTCTACTTTACTTACTTGTTGTTTCCTACATATGAGTGGAGCCTATGGTGGATCGACTAACGTACGGAATAGAAGACAATTTGAAACATTGTTAAGATACCTTGCCTTCGGCAACCTAAATAGTTCGATTGCCGATGGCAGTTTTTAGTAGAACTATGGACGCAATTGATGGTGGAGGGTACATAAGATTCGTGTTGGGCGAACTATCGGCCGTATATACTTAGTTGTATGGTGACTATGAAAGCTTGAGTATTCAGGGAATGTTTTTTTCTCTGGGAGTTTTCGTACTTATCGGGCACCTATGGACTGTAGACAAGCATACGTCTACATTTTTTAACATTTTCCTTGATTGGGAAGATATATCCTCACCAAATTGAGGTATTATAGATTCGATACCTTATTCTACCATTCATCTAAAATATACAACTGTACTTTGGCCTTCTTTCGAAGTCAATTAATATGTAATACCATTGCTCACACACATTGCCATTGCTATTTCCTGGTGGCAAGCACTGCAGTTACCATCTTTTCTTAAGTTTCTGATTTGAATGAACCCATTAAGGAATTTCTTAGTATATTTTCTAGGAATTGCACGTTAAAAGTTTGTTGACTTTTGCCTTTGCTCCTCTAACAGAGGAATCATCAACGCACATATAAACTGCTTAGATGATTTGGTCTGGAGAGTATCCATAAAGCTTTAAAGAAGTTTCTGCTAATGATGGCATCTAAATGCATATGACTTGTAAGGGATTTGTCTCGTCAAGGCGGTGTGGTGGAGATGACTCGATGATGATGATGAAGAAGAAGAAAAGTATGAAACTTTTTGACATGACGACCAAGTTTTCTTCAAGACTTTTCCACATTAACAACAGACAGAGGTATAATGATGCCACAC